>NW_006284850.1:26692-34376 GCF_000327345.1 Myotis davidii
CATGCAGTGGTCCGAGGAGCAGAGCTACAACAGCCTGCACCTGTCCAACGAGCAGCAGCCAGGTGAGTGGCACGTCCACGCCAGAGGAGGAGCAACCACGAGTGTAGCTCATTGAGAGAAATCAAGGACCAGAGAATCATTAATTGGCTACCTCCTATACATTCCCTACCCAGGATCAAGCCAGCAACCTGGGCATGTGCACTTGACCATGTATTGAATCCGGGACCCTTCACTTTGCAGGCCAACACTATATCCACTGAGCCAAATTGGCCAGGGATAAAAATATTTTCTTAGAAAACTATAAGTAAACATTTACCACATCTGAGATTCTAAAATATAAAGTAAAACATTTCTGATGTGAAAGAGAAATATACAGCCCAGTGGGCATGGCTCAGTTTAGTGTCAACTTATGAACCAAAGGTCACATTTTCATTCCCAGTCAGGGAATATGCCTGAGTTGCAGGCTTGATCTCCATTGTGGGGTGTTCTGAGACAGCTGAGCAGTGATTCTCTCTCATCCTGGATGGTTCCATCTTTCTCTCTCCCTAAAAAAAAAGTATATATTTTTTTAAAAGACAGAAATATACAATTCAACAATAGTTGAAGATTTAACTAACTCTTTGTAAATGACTGATTAAAACAAGTAAAAACATAGGCAAGGAAAGAAAAAAATTGTCAAAAATATAAACCAACTACATGTCTCACACTTCCACTCAAAATCAACAAAATAGCCCTAACTGGTTTGGCTCAATGGATAGAGCGCCGGCCTGCAGACTGAAGGGTCCCGGGTTCGATTCTGGTCGGGGGCATGTATCTTGATTGCAGGCACATCCCCTGTGGGGAGTGTGCTACAGGCAACTGATCGATGTTTCTCTCTCATCAATGTTTCTAACTCTCTATCCCTCTCCCTTACTCTCTGTAAAAGATCAATAAAATATATTTTTTTAAAAAATCAACAAAATATATATTCTTCACAGTCCACATGAAATATTGTCTAAAACAGATCATAAACTAGGAGCAAAAACAAGTCTCAATAACATTATTAAAACTGAAATCAAACAAAACATGTTCAAAATGTGGAACTATATCAAATATCAAAAACATGTGAGAAATATCCAAGTTTTGGAATATAAAGAACAGAATAATAAATGTCTCATGTGTCAGTTTAGATGTCACAACAGAAACAAGGAAATTTGATGAGAATCAAACATAATACATTCAAATTTATGTTTAAAACTATATTTAGGATATTAATAACTTTAAAAACATTGTTAGAAGATCTAAGATAAATAAGCTACCACATTACAAAGCTGGGAAGATACAAAACAGAATATTACTATAAGGAAAGAAATACTATAAATCAGAAGAAAAAGTCAATAAAATAGATAGAAAACCAAACAAAAAACTTAGAAAAAAGACAGTATTTGTCTTAATAAAGATTAACCCAACAAAGCTTTTAAAATTAAGTACATAAAAACAATAAAAAGTAAAATTTACACCTTATCAAAAAACAAGATTTGGCATTATGACAGATTGTACAAAAAATGTTTTGAAATTACATTAATCCTACAAAATCTATTTAGAAAATACAGAAATATTACCA
The DNA here is from genome assembly GCF_000327345.1 of Myotis davidii. Classification (NCBI taxonomy): domain Eukaryota; kingdom Metazoa; phylum Chordata; class Mammalia; order Chiroptera; family Vespertilionidae; genus Myotis; species Myotis davidii. Next base: position 28,296 of record NW_006284850.1, read on the forward strand.
ACTCGTTTACTATAATACCAAAACTAGAAAAGACAGTAACACAGACTACTATTCCTCTTAAACACAAGGCAAATATCCTTGAGAAGATACAAGCAAATGAAATTAGGCAATATTTAAGAAGAATTATACACCATGATCAATAAGGGATGACCTAGAAATAAAGGTAGGTTGAACATCTTAAAAAATCAACATAATATATTCATAACACTGACTGATAAGTGTAATATACCCATTTTATTAGTATAGAGACAAAAGGCATCAAAATATCTGAATACATTTAGGAAATAAATTTGAAAAAATCAAAAATCAACCCTCCGATAACAAGGGGATTTATTAAACATGTAAGTAACACATTTAATTTAATGCTGAAACACAAAATGCTTTACCAAAATAACAGCACCAATTCAAAAATATCTGCTATTAGCACTTCTACACAATAATGTCCTAGATGTTCTAGGCTAGGTAATAAGAAATTAGAGATAAAATTTATAATCTTACCAAAAAAATCAAATACATAATATTACAAAATAAATAACTCTCAAATTATAAACCAATTATATTTCTATATTCTGACAAGAAATAATATAAAAATAAATTGAGGTCATGTTTCTACTAATATCCATATAAAACACATCTGAGAGAAATTAAAAAAGAACTAAATAAATGTAGAGACTCTAAATTCATGGTTTGGAAAAGTTAACATTATGAATATCGCAATTTGCCCCAAATTAATTTACACATAATATACAACACTTTTGGTACAAACTGGTAATCAGAGACTATGAAAAAAACACGCCTATCAACTTTGAAAAAAATTAAAATGTTTGAGCTTTATAATCTAACTTCAAAACATAGTATTCTTGAGATGATGTTAGAGCAGGGGTCTTCAGACTTTTTAAACAGGGGGCCAGTTCACTATCCCTCAGACCGTTGGAGGGCCGGACTATAGTTTAAAAAAAAAAACAATGAACAAATTCCTATGCACACAGCAGCGGCAAAAACACCCGGCGGGCCGGATAAATGTTTTCGGCAGGCCGCAGTTTGAGGACCCCTGTGTTAGAGGAATGACATGGTGTCTTCCCTGAAATATCAACAAATTAATTTAATAAAGAATTCCCTATTCAATGCAGAGACCCATGCATTGAAACATCTGAAGGTGGGCAAATGGGAATAAATGCAAAGGTGAGAAGGAAGGAAAGCTCAGACAGCCCACAGACACAGCCCCACAGCTGGGAGCTTCAAGCTCCCTTCGGCTTGGAAGAATAGAGTGCTATGGGAGACAGTTCAGCACGGTGAGCAGAGTGAACAGTGACTGAGCCAGCATATGCCAGCGTATGGGTTTCCGCCATGTGGCTCTCCACTGTCCAGGAGGTCAGTGGCGTTTTAGATAAAGAAATGGAACCACAGAGCCATGCCACCACTTGGGCTCCCAAAACTGGCATCCAGTAGTAGAATTGCTGTTTGCCTTTGTGACTGACATAAGACAGGGATTGCCATTAATAGGAAGTCAAAACAAATCCCAACCCAAGCAACACCCTCGTACTGGCTTCTGGAAGCAGTGAAGGTCAGTTTTGGGAGATCACAAATGTAAAAAACCTTGCAATCCAGTACCATCTACTGGAAATTACATTAGAAAGATCTCTTCACAGAAAGTTGCTACAGGAGACCATTAATGCAGAGGTACATACATGCTTAGACAAAAGGGAACTGCAAATACCATGAATAACCATAGTGACGAGGATGATAAAAAAAGAAAAAGAAAAATCCCCAGAAAGCAAGCTAGAATACATGGAAATGTGTGATATAAATGATGGAGATTTCAAGACTGCAGTTCTGAAAATACCCAACAGATCAATCAATATATTCAGAAAACAAATAAATGAGTACTCTACCCAAAAGACTGAAAAAACCACCACTGGCAATGAAGCATGAAATTAAGGAGATTAAGAGTAGGCAAATGAGCCCTAGCCAGTTTGGTGGAAGGGTCCCAGGTTTCATTCTGGTCAAGGGCACAGGCCCAGGTTGCAGGCTCAGTCCCTAGTGGGCGATGTGCAGGAGACAGCTAATCAACAATTCTTTCTTCTCATTGATGTTTCATCTCTCTCCCTCTCCCTTCTTCTCTGAAATCGGTAAAATAATATTTTTTAAAAAAATTTAAAAGAATAAATAACTGAGCATAGAAAACAAATGGAGGAAAGAATTAGTGATGCTTAAGACAGGAATCTAAAAATGACACAAAGGGAAGAAGAGAGAGATATGAGCATAAAGAAAAATGAAACAGCCCAACAAGAATTATCTGACTTTGCTGGAAGCCGGTCCATCCTTGCTGCTTGACACAGTCGCTGCAGGGAAGAAACATCTGCACAGCATATGTTTCAAGGGACCTGTCCTATATGGCATACTGTTCTTAATATGTTTGCTCCCCTTCTTAGCGCTATGTGTTTTAACCAAGGTCACCTCTCTGAGCAAGGTTGTTTCCCCAGGTGGGCCTTCTTCGCCAACTCCGTCCACACCTTTGGGAACCCCTGGTCCTGCTGGGGTTGGACCCCAACATCTGCCGCCCAACATGGGGCACAAACCCATGACCCTGAGATTAAAGTCTCATGCTCTACTGACTCATTAGAAAATAGACATTCCAGAAGAGAAAGAGAGGGAGAAAGGAATGGTGAGTCTATTCAAACAAATAGTAGATAAGAATTTAAAAAATCTAAGGAAAGAACTGGATCCTTGAATCCAAGAAACAACCAGAACACCTAGCTACCTCAGTTCAAAGCGTCCCTCACCTAAGCACTTGGTATTAATACTGTCAAAAATTAATGAAAAAGAAAAAAAATTCTCAAAGTAGGATGCAAAAAGAAAAAAGGGAGTGACCTACAAAGGAAAACCCAACAGAATTTCATCCGACTTCTCAGCAGAAACTCCACAGCCAAAAGAGAGTGGAACCAAATATTCAAACATCTGAAAGAGAGAAATGACCAAGCATGAATAACATGTCCATCAAAATTATCCTTTAAATGTGAAGGAGAAAAAAAAGACATTCCCAGACATATAAGAGTTGAGGGATTTTTATCAACCAGAAAACCTCCACTGCAGGAAATATTCAAGGGAGTTATTCTATCTGAACAAAGAACATAAAGTCACAACACTATGAGTAAGAGCACAAAAAACTTACATCATAAATGGGTAATTCGTAACAAAAACATAAAAGGGAAGGGGTCTGAACTGGCCAAGGAAAATGAAGATCCAATGTACTCATAAGAACAAACTGAATAGATGTAACTTAATTTTTTATAAACCTATATAAATTCTACACACAAAATTCCCCAAACCAGGACATATAGCTTAAAAAAAGAAGATGCAGAAAAAAGAAGTATAGAATACCACCAAACAAAAACAACAGATAAAAACACAAAGGAAAACAAAAGATAAAATGGCTATAGGAAATCCTCATACATCAATAATTACCCTAACTGTAAATGGTCTAGATTCACCAATAAAGGCACAGAGTAGCAGAGTGGATCAAAAAATAAAACCCAACCATATGCTGCTTACAAGACACACATGTAAGCATCAAAGATAAAGGCAGATTCAAAGTTAAAGGGTAGAGAATGATTTTCCAACTAAATGACATCCACAGAAAAGCACATGTCGTCGCACTTACATTTGACAAAGTAGACTTAAAAATAACAAGAAGTGCCCTAACCGGTTTGGCCTGTGGACTGAAGGGTCCCAGGTTCAATTCTATACCTTGGTTGTGAGCACGTCCCCAGTAGGGGGTGTGCAGGAGGCAGCTGATGTTTCTCTCTCATCGATGTTTCTAACTCTCTATCCTTCTCTGTAAAAAAAAAATCAATAAAATATATTTAAAATAAAAATAACAAGAAGTAAAGATGGATACTTTATAATGATAGAGGGAACACTACATCAAGAAAACACAACACTTCTTAAAGTATATGCACCAGGGAGCATCGAAAAATATAAAGAAATATCGGCCTTAACTAAAACTTAAGACCAAATGGACATAATTGACAGTTATAAAAGTTTTTGTTCCAGAACATCAGATATACATTCTTCTCCAGTGCAAATGCTCGGTCACAAAACTACCATCAAAAATACTAGAAGACTGAAATTGTACCAAGCATATTTCCTGACCACAATGCCTTGAAATTAGAAATTAACTACAAACAGGAAGTAAAGAATCCCACAAATATGTGGAGATTAAACAACAAACTACTAAAAAATTACTGGATCAAAGAAGAAATAAAAAATGAGATTAAAAGATATATAGAAATAAATGAGAATGACAATACAACACATCAAAATTTCTGGGATGTGGCAAAAGCAGTATTAAGAGGAAAATTTATATTATTACAGACCTAGCTCAAGAAATAAAAGAAATTCTAAGAAAACAGCCTAACAGCATCTCTGGAAGTGCTAGTAAAAGAAGAACAAAAACAACTCAAAGTTTGTAGAAGAAAGGAAACAATAAAAATTAGAGCAAAAATGAATGAAATGGAGAACAAAAAGACTATAAAGACTATACGAAAATTAATTAAACAGGTGGGGTTTTTTTAAAAGGTTAATAAAACTTACAAACCACTGCCTAGATTCACTAATGCAAAAAGGTAAAAGACACACATATACAAATTCACTAACGAAATGGCAGAGGAGAAATCAGCACAGATATTACAAATTATAAAGGATCATGTTATAATATTATGAAAGACTATATATTCAATTACCTAGAAGAAATGAATAAGTTCCTAAAAATATGTAATCTTCCTAGACCAAATCATGAAGAGTTGGAAAATCTAAATAGACTTCTCAGCAGTGAGGAAATGGAAACAACCATAAAAAAAAACCTCCCCCAAAATAAGTGAATTCTACCAAATGTTCACAGAAGATTTAATAATCTATGTTTCTCAAGCTCTTCAAAAAATATTGAAGAAAAGGCAATACTTCCTAACACAGTTTATGGGACCAATATAACCCTGACATCAAAATCTGGAAAGAGTAACACACAAAAAGAAAACTACAGATCAATATATCTGATGACTACAGATGCAAAAATCCTAAAAAAAAATACTAGTAAAATGACTACAACAGTATATCAAAGAAAATAATGCATCATGATTAAGTGGGAAGAGCCAGATTCCTGCACAAGCTCTGGTACCCTGAGTGGCTTTCAGTCCATATACTCTTCTGAATTCTCCCATCTGACTATGCCAGGGCAGGTCCTTCTCAAACCCTGCCCACTGTACTAACTGTTGGGAATTTAGTCCAAATTCCTCCTTTACTAAGTGTCAGAAACAGATCAATTCTCGGAAGCAGGGCAGAATGGAGAAGCCATGAGAGGTTGTGCGTGTGTAAGGAGGAGTCTTTATTGCAGAAGCCAGTGGTCACATACCCATCAGACAAGAACAGTCTTCACAGCAAAGTCCATACAGACAGGTACCCGGACTGCTAAATGTATGTATTTTCCACAAAGTAGCATCAGTCTCTGTATCCATAGTCATTAACTTAGCAGCCACAAGCTGCCTCTAGACCAGTGATGGCGAACCTATGACAAGCATGTCAGAGGTGACACGCGAACTCATTTTTTTCATTTTCCTTTGTTAAATGGCATTTAAATATATAAAATAAATTATCAAAAATATAAATCTTTGTTTTACTATGGTTGCAAATATAAAAAAAATTCTATATGTGATACGGCACCAGAGTTAAGTTAGGGTTCATCAAAATGCTGACACGCCGAGCTCAAAACGCCATCACTGCCCTAGACACCGCTTCATACAGTAGCGGCACATGAGCTCTCTGGCCTTGCAGCTTGTTCTGTCTAACCAGCATATTGGCTAGTTAACAATCCCAGGAATCAGACATAAACCAGTAGTCAGACATCCCTCTCATATTCCAGGAATGCTGGCTCCTAAGCGCTTGTCTACCTGCCTGCCTGATCGCCCCCAACTGCACCCCCTCCTGGCTTTGTAGCCCCTATATGCCCCCCACTGTTGGTCTGGTTGCCCCCAACTACCCCCACCACTGGCCTGGTCGCCCCTTAATGCCCCACCTCGGTCATCCCCA
>NW_006284850.1:34955-39845 GCF_000327345.1 Myotis davidii
TTCCAAGCATTATTGGATGAAGATGTGTGTCAAACTCAAAAACAACTTGCAGAAAGATGAAACGTTGCTCAGCAAACAATTTCCGATCGTTTACAAGCAATGGGAACGATTTTAAAGGAAGGGAAACGGGTGCCACATCAACTGAACGAAAAGACAAACGGAAAACCGAAAAGTCATCAGTGAAATGTTGCTTCAACGGTATGAGAGTCTTTTTTGCATCGAACTGTGACTGGCGATGAAAAGTGGATTTATTTTGAAAATCCCAAACACTCAAAATCATGTGTTGATCCAGGTCAACCACCAACATCGACTGCAATGCCAAATCGCTTCAGAAAGAAGACAATGCTCTGCGTTTGGTGGGATCAGGAAGGTGTGATGTATTATGAGCTTCTAAAACCAGGTGAAACTGTTAATACTGATGGCTACCAACAATAAATAAACAATTTGAATCACACTTTGATTGTAAAATGACCAGAATGGGCCAGAAGACACAGTAAAGTAATTTTGCTTCATGATGATGCATCATCACACACTTCAAACCAGTTAAAGACTTTAAAAGATCTTGCCTGGGAAGTATTAACCCACCCACTGTATCACCAGACCTGCTCCTTCAGATTTCCATTTGTTCCGATTGATGGCACATGTACTTTCTGAGCAACACTTCAAAACACACGAAGAAGTGGAAAATTGGGTCTCTGAATGGTTTGCCTCAGAACAAAAAAATTTCTATTTGGATGGTATCCAGCAATTACTTGAAAGTTGGGGAAATGTGCAGCTAGAGATGGACATTACTTTGAATAAAGCACTTTTGATGTTCCTCTTGAAATTATCATGTTTTCTTTGATTACAAAATCCACATTATTAACCAGTACACCTAGTAAATATTAAGGAAACGAAATCATTAACAGTAACGTTTCACAACAGAAAGTATCAATACACCCAGAGCAATTCTCTGATGAATTCCACCAAACATTTAAGGAAGGAATGATGCCAATGTTCTATAATCTCGCCCAAAAAATAGAAGAGGAGGTAACATTTCATAACTATAAAAAACTACAGACCAATTTATCTCATTAACATAGATGCAAAAGCCCTCATCAAAATGCAAGCAAAACAAACCCAACTATGGATAAAAAGAATTACACACCATGGCCAAGTGTGACTTATCCTAGGTACACAAGGCTGGCTCAACATTAGGAAACAAATGATTGTCATCCATCACATCAAGCAGGCTAAAAAAGAAGTGTCATATGATCATCTATAATAATAAAAGCGTAATATGCAAATAGACCAAACGATTGAACAGCAGAACAACCATCCGGATGACCACACTATAACACACACTGGCACCAGGCCAGCCAATGCGGGTGCAATGCAATTGGTCAGGGGGCACCGCCATCACCCCACAATAATCCAGCAGAGGGAGGCCCAAGCCACTGGCCCGTGGGGTGATCAATAGGGGCAGAGGGGCTTCGTTATTGACCCTCAGCGGGAGGCCCAGGCCACCTTCTGCAATTGATCACGGAGTCCTGGCTAGATGGTCGGGGACTCCCACTGTGGGGCAATTAATCTGGGGCCCTGCAATGGATAACCAGAGAAAGACCCAGGTGACCTGTCATTGATGCTGTGGCAGGTGCGCGGGGCCAGCCAGTTATCACCCTGCAAAGGAAAGCCCAGGCCAGCCAAGTGATTGCACCCCACATCTGTTGCCCACAGAGAGGTGACTGGTGGTAAAGGAGTTAGGGGGCAATGTAGCACATATGGCAAACAGTGGCAGTGACAGGGGCGGAGCCAGATGCCAGCAGCCAGTGGAAGGAAAGCCCTGATAGGTCCTGATCACTGGCCAGGCCTGGGGACCCTATTTTAGGGGTCCTGGATTGCGAGAGGGCGCAGGCCGGCCTGAGGGACACCCCCCATGTGTACCAATTTCACACATCCGGCCTCTAGTCCAATATAATAAAGAGCTAATATGCAAATGGACATCATGCCCTTGCACCAGGGCCAGGGGACCTGAGGCCAGGCCGGGGGACCTGAGGTCACGCTCCCTGGCCTCAGGGAAAGGGAACCTGTGGCTGTACTACCTCACCCAGTTGCCCGGCTGGGGGACATGAAGCTATGCCGGGAAACCTGAGACCGCGCGCCCCATCTGGTTCCAATATGGGGGACCTGAGGCTGCACCCCCCACCCCAACCTGCAGGGCTTGACAGGGGTGAGGCCGGCCAAATTTGGGCTTTGTGCAATTTCTTGGTGCACACGGGTGGGCAGGGACTTGACTCTGGGTCCCACAGTGCACCCCAGACTCTGACAGGAGGGAGATATTCATATACATTTTACTAATTTTCTTTCATCTCTGACACTTCTATTATAGAGAAAGGGCAAATAGCAATATTAAAATATTTCCTCTAATTAATTCCCTTTTAATGTGCACAAATTCGTGCACCAAGTCACTAGTTTGATCATAACAAGAGATGTAGACAAAGCATGATAAATCTAAATATCTATGTATAAAATTATTCTCAGTGAGCTAGAAATACAGCTCACTGAGAAATACAGCGGACCTCCTACATTTGATAAAAATATTTAACAAAAAACTACAGCTAAAATATGTCAGAGTGATTAACTCAACATTGCCTGATAAGAGCAGGTCAAGAAAAATTTTCAGCTGCTTTTTCAAGTTTATTCAAAGTCTAGTTACTGCAATAAAAAAACGGAGATGTAAAAAATACACATTAAAAATAAAGCTTTCTTTGTTGGAAGGTGAATCACTGCCAACATCAGTAATAAAAACCTCCTGCATGTAATAAGCAATATATCAAGGTAGCATAGATAATGTGCAGAAGTCGATGTATCATTCTAATTGTAAAGTCAGATTTCAAGTTAAAATCACAATACCAATTAGCACTCCCTCTGTAGTGAAATATTTAAGGATAAATCTAACAAAATATATGCACAGCTATTGCAAAGAAAACCTTTTAATGAAGGAAATAAAGCACTCAACAATTGGAGATGCATTCCATGTTCACCGGTAAAAAGACTCAATATTGACATCAGTTCTTATAAACTTAGTATATAGACTCAATATATGCAAATAAAAGATGAGCATTATTTTTACAGATGGTGGCAAAGTGCTTCTCAAGTTTACATTGTTAGGTAAAAGAGCTACCCAAATTTAAAGAGAGAATAACAAAGTCAGAGAAGACTGACATAACTTGATTTCAAGACTTAGACTAAAGCTAAATTAACCAAAGCAACATGGTACTGGCATAAAAAACTGACAAACTCATTAATGGAAAAAGATAGAAGCCTAGAAATACACCCACATGGAAAGAGTCACCTGATCTGTGATAACGAAGCAATGTAATATAATGGAACAGAAGTAGTCTTTTCAAAAAATGAGGAAGTAAAAACAGCACATTAAAAACATGAAACTTCACAGAGGTATTACATCCTTCACAAAAATCAAGTTAAAGTGAATGAAAACATATAAAATGCTAAGAAGTTAACATGAAAAAATCTAGATACCTTAGGTATGGCAATTACGTTTCAGATGTAACTTCTAAGAAATAATCAAGAAAGAATCCAGTAGCCAATCAGTGATTCTCTCATCACTGATGTTTCTCTCTCTCCCTCCGTCTCCCTTTCTCCCTGAAATCAACAAATGTATTTTTGAAAGAAAAATAGCTAAGATGTCAAAAAGAGAAATGGAGGAACTTGAAATGCACATTACTAAGTGAAGAGAACTATTCTAAAAAGGATACATTCTATATGAGCACAACCATATGACATTCTGGAAAAGGCAATGAGGAATAAATAGATGAAGCACAAGGTATGTTTCGGCTAGTGAATTGTATTTTGTATCGCTGTGAATATGGGTGCTGGTCATTACATGCTTACTCACATGTCCCACACAAAGAGTGAATTATAATGTGAATTATGAGATTTACTTAATGATAATATAGTATTTAATATATAGAAGCAGGAAAATTAGAACAGGGAACAATAACCTGAAGTTCTACCTCTCTCCTTTTTCTGTCTTGCTGAAAGATTACTGATGTAACTGACCACCTATACCTTTTTGCCTTCTCCAATTTCCTGTAATTAAGAAAAACAAAACCCACCTCAACCAGATTTGGTGACCATATTCTCCTAAAAGTGACCAATGGGGACATTCTAGTATCTATATTCTATACTAATAACAGGGTTATATACTCAGGAGGGAAACCTGGATCCCATGTGCAGGGCTGAGACAGAGGAGGTCAGGGGTGATCAGACAGGCAGGCAAGTGGTCAGGGCAATCAGGCAGGCAGGCAAGAACCAGTGGTCCCTGATTGAGAGACGGATGTCCGACTGCGGGATCAGGCCTAAATCAGCAGTCAGACATTCCCTGAGGCATCCGGATTGCGAGAGGGCACAGGCCAGGCTGAGAACACCCCACCCCCCCGCCGTGCACAATTTCATGCACCAGACCTTTAGTCTATCCTATCTAATAAAAGAGAAACATGGTAATTGGCATATGACCGCTACCCTTCCCATTGGCTAATCAGGGCAATATGCAAATTAACTGCCAGCCAAGATGGCGGCCAGGCAGGTTAAACTGAACATGAGGCTTACTTGCTTCAGTGACGGATTACTCCAACATTCCCCACCGGCCTTGCTGACCTCTGAGCCTGCAGTTTGAACATTGTAACAAATATAGAAGCTAAGAAAAAACCCAGAAACCAGCTTTCAGCGAGCCGGGATCTCCGAGGTGGAGTTGATACAGAGGTTTGATTATAGAACTGAAACAAACCAGATACCTACTTTCAGCAGTGGGGGCCTAAGAGCTGGAGCCTCAGAGCTAAAGCTGGCCCAGAATAAAAAAAGAAAAGAAAAAAGAGGAGCAGTTGGGAG
>NW_006284850.1:41084-62427 GCF_000327345.1 Myotis davidii
GTGGAGACTCCCCACCCTAAAAGGTGTATGGCCAGCCTTCAAACAGCCATCAGCTCCTTACCCAGGCTGGCCAGGCACTCCAGTGGGGAGCCCCACCCTGATCCGGGACAGCCTTCAGGGCAAACCAGCCGGCCCCCCACTATGCACCAGCCCTGGGGGCAAGCGGACATCCCCCGAGTGTTCCTGGGCTACCAGAGGGATGTCTGATTGCCAGCTTAGGCCCAATCCTCCCGGAGAGCAGGCCTAAGTCAGCAGGTGGTCATCCCTCAAGCGGTCCCAGACCTCAAGAGGGCACAGGCCGGGCTGAGGGATCCTCCGAGTGCACAAATTTTTTGTGCACCTGGCCTCTGGTATATATTTAAAGGCTAAGTGACCATCTGACCAGTAGGTATGATGCACAATGACCACCAGGGGGCAGACACACAGCTCAACACAGAGGTACTGAGCTGCAGTGACTTGGCAGAAGCGGTTCTTGGGTTAACAAAGAGGAGGGAGCCTTATTCCAGGTTTCGTCACTTGAGAACCATCCTCTTGCAATCTGTGACCCCTTGAGGGATGTCTGACTGTCATGTTCAGCCCAATCCCCACAAACTAGGTCAGGGGTGGGCAAACTTTTTGACTCGAGGGCCACAATGGGTTCTTAAACTGGACCAAGGGCCAGAACAAAAGCATGGATGGAGTGTTTGTGTGAACTAATATAAATTCAAAGTAAACATCATTACATAAAAGGGTACGGTCTTTTTTTTTTTTTCTTTAGTTTTATTCATTTCAAACAGGCCTGATCCGGCCCCCGGACCCTAGTTTGCCCACGGCTGGGCTAGGCCAACAGACCCCACCTGCCGGAGGGACCATGCTCACTCAATAGATGCCCTTCAAGTTGCAGTGGTGCCCAAGATGCAGCCAGCCAGGGAGGGACCACAAGAGGTTGGCTCCAGGGCATCTGGTCCATCTCGTCCAGTCCGACCCCACCATTCACCTTCTAATTAATTTCCATTCAATGTGAATTAATCTGTGCACCGGGGCACTAGTACATTTATATTATAATTTTGAAACTACACTTGTTCTCAAATCTTTGTGACAATATGGAGGACAAGCTGCTCAGATAGTCATCCCACAAACATCAGAAACCAAGGACCATCCTATTCTACTGTTACCATTTAATAAAAACATGTGACCCAGACCCCATCTGAGTCTTGTTCTCCAAAGTCTCCACTTTCACTTCTTGAGAGCATACTATTGCTTTAATAAATTTACTGAGATTTGTTAAATCTTTCTCTCACACTCGCAAACCCTTTCTTGGATGATGACAAGAACCTGAGTCCCGGTATTGGGTTGAGAACTCTGTTTGCCTCACTAGTGCCCCTGGCATCAGTACTACACTTCTATAAAGTGTTCAAGATGGGGAAAAACCATGGGTAATGGAAGTTTTGGGAATTTTTTATAATATCTGCTAAATTTTCAATAAGCCTAAAATATGCTCTAAAATGTAGTCTAGTGATCAATAAGTCTTTAAAAAGAAGTTATTCAAGAACGTGTACATCAAAACCGTTAATATTTCCAATTTACCCTCAAGATAAATTATGGCCATTCTTTAGGTTCACATTTCACCCTCTATTTATAAATTACACTCTAACCACATTTTACCTGTCTTTTCCTGTTTCTAATTCTCTCAATTTTCTAAGACTTTAATATATTCATTTTTCCTAAGCCACTTTCCCACACTAGTGCAGGTTTTTTATATATATACACAGGTATATCCTATTTAATAGAAGGTTAATATGCAAATAGACCAAACAACGGAACAGGCTGCTATGACTTGGGCTGACCACCAGGGGGTTTGTGCGGAATAGAGCAGGCGTTGGCTGCAGTGGGATGGTGGAGCAGGTGAGTGGGGGTGCTACACCAATGCGGGGCACCGGTTTCTGTCATTGGGACGAGCCTCTGGTGGTTACTGAAAATTCTTTGCTCCCGTGCGCGGCGGTCCCACCTGGCGCTTGTCCCTGCTGCTGGCGCAAGAGCTGCTGCTCTCACCCACTGCCAGCAACGGCTCTGCTTGCACCCATGGCCAGTGTCACTACTCACACCTGTTGCCTGGCACCAGTCCCAATCATTTGGTGCCATCAGTGGGAGCAAGTGGTGGCTGCCGGCCCTGATCACCCCGGAGGGCTTCTCCACCTCCCCTGCTCCTGAGAGGAGATCAGGACAGCAGCCACAACTCACACCTGCTGATGGCACTGGCCCTGCTCAGACCCACTGCTGGCACCAAAGCCGCCACTCACACCCGCAGCCAGCACTAGAGCCTCTACTCGCACCCGATACCGGCGCCCAGCATTGCTCTGAGCCATCAGCAGGTGCAAGTGGCAGCTGCTGGCCCCGATCAGCTCTGAGTGCTTCACCTCCCCCTGCTCCTATTGGGTGATCAGGGCAGCAGCTGCTGCTCACACCTGCTGACAGCATGGAGCAATTGGGGCCGTCATCATGTGTGAATGGCACAACAGGAGTGAGGCTGCCGGTAGATGGGGGTCTTGGGGCCATCGCAGAAGGGGCCGGGCAGGGGCATGGAGGAGGGGCTAAGACCTGCCCCTGTGCCCACTGCAGCCTCGCGGCCCACAGTTCCTTTCAAGGTGCACAAATTTGTGTACTGGGACCCTAGCATAATATCATTTAGGCAGCATGGACCCATTGACTGTCTGCTTTGCAGGTTATATTTTAATGTAATTTATTGTTAAGTAACATTTTAGTAGTCTTTTTTTCTCTCATTAAAATAAATGCTTATCCAGGGCCAATTTCACTCCCTGGTTAGAATGTTGGCCCTTGGTCCAAAGGACTGTGGGTTTGATTCCTGGTCAAGGGCACAGAGATTGTGGATTTCCCTGTCCTGGTCAGGGATGTGCAGAAGACAACCAATTGATGTGTCTCTCTCACTCTCGCTTCCCTTTCTTTCTTCCTTCTACTCTCTCTTTAGAAAGAAATCAATGGAAAAAATATCCTCTTATGAGGATAAAAAAAAATGTTAATACAAGGCATAATACTGGTCTTATTCAGGGAGTGTTTATAGATAGTAATTGCAAATAAAGAAAACATGGGCCTGGCCTGATGCATGAGTTGGTTGTAGGACTGTACTATACACCCAAAGGTTGTAGATTCAATCAATTCCTGGTCAGAGAATACAGGCAGTCCTCGGGTTATGCTGGACTTAACATATGTCATTTAGTGGTAATATCACCATCTCCCATTTATTTATTAAAAAAAAATAAAATTCCATCATATCGACATATGTACATATGTGCTTTGTCTTTTATTATTTAGTTGCCACAAGTAAAGGTCAGGAATTGTTATCTTTCTTTTAAATTTTTTTTTACTGTTTCACTTCATTACTGCTGTGTATGTGCTCCATGTGCATAACTATGTAGGTGCTTCTGTAGGTAGGTGGGTTCCAAGTTATGGCGAAAATCACGTTACATCACGCCATACGAATGGATCTCTAATGTAACTTGAGGACCTATTGTATATTTAGGTTGTAGGTTCAATCTATGGTCTAGGTGTGTATGGGAGGGAACCAATCGATGTTTCTCTCTTTCTGTTTAACCCCCTTCCCCTATCTAAAATCAATAAACATATTCTCACATGGGCTTAAAAAAACAAAACAAAAATACATGGTCCTCATGACTTAATTATTAATAATATTTCGGAGAACTGTAAGGTTATTGGTATTTATCTCTTCTGTTTCTTTATTCCATTCTACCCAACATAATTTTTATTATATAACTGAATGTAACGTACAAAGACTGAATTAACTTTATAGCAGCGGTCATCTCCCACTGGTGGTCTGTGAGGTCCAAAAGTTTGGCGACTGCTGTAGTATAGAAGTAATAATACCATAAAACTTAAAATTCTCATATAATTATGAATTAAAAATGTTTTTAAAAATAATATTCCTTACATACTTACTTCTTCTTAAAATATACAAAAGCCAAAAAATGAGATGAGCATGTAAGAGCAAACAAAACAGCTAATCTTTATTTTTTTTTTAAACCTGAATAGAGTTATATAGCTGTTTTCTCCATGGTTCTTCTGTGCTGCTGCTCAGGTTTATGCAGTTATAAGGTAGAGTGAGTGTGTTCTGCTGTAGGTAAGGAACATTTCCATTACTTCCACTTCCTGTTACATAATTATTGTCTACCAAAATAGTGTCTGCACTCCCTAGTGTTTTTGGTGTGCCGCAAGGAGCACAGCCTGCAGAAAAAGGTCCATTGGACAAAGGTTTTTCAAAACAAGCAGAGTAAACTTCAAGCTGAGAGACGCTACATACTATCAGCAGAGAATATGGTTGCTGGAGACAGAATTTGCAGGCACAGATGAATCAGTTATTAGCAAATAAGGAAATCCAGTAGTTTGTCTCAAGTTCAAAAACAAAAAATAAAAACTGCTTTGTGTGACTCTGAGAATATGTTATCAATACATATCTTACTTAGTATAACATTAAATCTCTAGATTAAAAAACATACATTTTAAAAATGACACCTAATGTTCATATGGGTAAAGTAGAAGTCTTTTTAATTCTTTAAAGAAAACTGTATTAATGGTATGAGGTCAAAAAAAGCACTTGAAAATTAAAAAGGCAGTATACAGATCTTATTTTCCATCATTAGAGTGGACTTAAAATTTCCATTCGATTACATGTTTGCCAAATCTTTGCTATCAAACGATCCTTAAAATAGCTCCACCTCAGTCTGGGTAATTGTTTATTATAAAATACTAAAAATAAGTCTACAGAACGTGCCTGAAACGTTATGCAAATAAAGAGCAAAATACCAGTGTTTTGTTCTAAATTTATTTATGTCTATTTAAAAGAAAAATCTGTTTATTAGTATTGAAATTCAGATATATAAATTCTATTGAATATATGTAGAAAGTTGAGCATTAAAAATACTCTAAATAATATTTTAGTCCAGAAAAACAATTAACATAACAAATACTGGAATAAAAATGGTATACATACTTGTTGCATTGAAACAAAATGATTTTCCAACTGTTCCAGAATCAGCTTCTGTGCTGGATTTAAATTATCTTTATTTGCATGTAGTTGTTCCAAGGACTAATAAAATGAAAAAGAATACAAAGAATCTAAGAAATAAGACACTCTCAAGTAACCTCTCACTGAAAAGACTATAAACTCAGAACCTTTGTGTGATCAATAATGATTTCTAAACAAAACTAATTAATGCAAAGATTGTTCTTTGAGGAAAATGGTAAAAACCATAAATTCATCTAAAGAAGGTTATTTATGTGTTTTAAGTTAAATATATTTTGCAGAGAAGAAATTACAATCTTTTTGTTATTGTTATTAATCCTCACCTGAGGACATTTCCTCATTGATTCTTAGAGAGTGGAAGGAAAGGGAAGAGACAGAGACACACTGATTGACTGCCTTCTGCGCACACTCCAAGCCTGTAACCTAGTATAACCTTGACCAGAAATGAACCCAGGATCCTTCATTCCATGGGTCAGTGCTCTATCCAGTAAGCCAAATTGGCTAGAGCAAGAAATTACAATCTTAATAAAGCTATTTAACCTTATAATGTACTAGAGGCCCGATGCATAAAATTCTTGCACTGGGGGTGGCCCTTGGGGGATATCTGACTGCTGCGGAGGCAGGAGATGCTCCCGCCACAGCAGCTACACTCGCCAGCAGTGAGCCGGCTTCTGGCGCACTGACCATCAGGGGGCAGCTCCTGCATTGAGAGTCTGCCCCTTGGTAGTCAGTCGATACCATAGTGGCCAGTTATTTGGCCATTCAGTTGATTTGCACATTAGCCTTTTATTATATAGTTTTATAATAAAGCAGTTTAAAAGCAACATTATTTGTAGAAGAAATATTGTAAACGACCAAAAGTGCAAAAATAGGAATCTCGTTAAATCAACAGCAGTTTACATGGAGGAAAAAAGTAATATTATCTATACTAATAAAAGGGTAATATGCTAATTAGACTGGATGTCTTCAGAAAGACCTTATGGATGTCCTTCCTGACAAACCCAGCCCGGGAGAAGCTGCCTGCCCCCAGTCCCAAGAGCTTTCGACTGCGGCCCAGGTGAAGCTGCCCCACCCCCGGAACTGGCATCTGCGAAGCTGCCCTGACCTGGTCCCAGGCACCTGTGGCTGAGGCCCTGGGCTGGAGAGTTCCATGAGAACAGGGTCTGGCAGGACCACAAGTTCTATAATAGGCAGCCCTCACTTTAAGAAATTAATTCATCAGGCGGTTGGGAAGCTAGCCCAGGTCCCAGGTGCCTGCAGCCAGCCAGAAGGAGGAAAGCCCAGGTCCCAGGTACAGGACGAAGGCAGAGGTGGTTGGGGCAATCAGGAGAGCAGAGGAGCAGTTAGAGGCGATCAGGCCAGCAGGGGAGCGGTTAGGGTGATCAGGCAGGCACGCAGAGGTGGTTCCGGGCGATTAGGCAGGCAGGCAAGTCATTAACAACCAGCAGTTCCAGATTGTGAGAGGTATGTCCAACTGCAGGTTTTGGCCCTGTGGGATCGGGCCTAAACCAGCAGTCAGACATCCCCCAAGGGGTACCAGATCGGAGAGGGTGCAGGCAAGGCTGAGGGACACTCCCGTGCACGAATTTGTGTACCAAGCCTCTATCCTATATAATAAAAGGCTAATATGCAAATTGACCCACCAAGACTTTGATCAATAGGGAGTTTGATTGCTCACTATGACATGCGCTGACCATCACGGGGTGACGGGGAAGGAGGCCCCACCCGGCTGTGATTGCCAGCCAGGCCTAGGGACCCTACCCGTGCTTGAATTTTATGCACTGGTACTCTAGCTATAAAAGAACAAGAAAGTAGTAAGATATACAAAAAAAGATCTGGAAGATACATAGATCTTTCAAAGTCATGAATACTAATATACCTAACATTCTACCTACATTTACTGTACAACAAAGGTAGGAAAGGATCTATAACATAAGCGTTTTTTCTTGTACATGTACAATATTATCTCTAAAAATAAAAACACAAAAGAAGTTATTTACATTGATTATTGGAAGGAAAGGGATATTAAGTGTCTAAAGGCAGGAACTGTAAGGAGCCTTTAAGTGGTATACCCATCTTCTATTAATTTTCACATTTCAAACACATGAGTGGATTAATTCATTAAAAGAATTTTTAAAAACCCACAAAATTATGAACTCTGCAGGTGTTTGGTTTTGTTTGTTTTTTTTGGGGGGGAGGGGGGACTTGCCCTGAAAAATGTGGGTTCATTATACTTACTGCCACTTAAAATGGAATGGCTATATTAGTATCTAAAAATATCTGAAAGGATTCCTACTACTATTTTAATATAGGGCAAAAACTATTGATAGAATATTTCATATCTATAATTTCTGTAATTGTAAATACCATGCATTAGTCTGTTGCTATATTAGTCAGTTAATTCTGAAAAATATATGGTTGAATTCAAACTCTAACTGTAATGAGTATTGAGAAATCATAAGACTAAGAACTGGAGAATTTTTATACATAGGACTTGTTTTAAAATCATTTAAAAATAATTTTAAGTGAATAATCAAATTAGAAACCTATGAATTTAACTTAGTCCACCTTAAAAAGTCTCTACTAAATAATGGTTGGAAAAACTAACATGGTGTTTCATTATCTACAAAATTTAATGTATTACAATGTTAGCAGAATATGGTGGAAAAATGAGTATTAATTTTGTAAAAGCAGGAAAATGAGTAAAATGATTTGATGAACATAAAGCTATAGCTCTTGTATTTAAATAATACTACAACTTCATGTCAGAATATACTGCCAATAACTGAAGAACTTTTCACCCTTGTATACAAGTTTAAAATATAAGACAAGTAACTCTTCAGAACACTTTAAAAACTTCATTTTTAAAAAAATTCATTGATTTTAGAGAAGAGGATGAGCAGGGAGAGGGAGAAGAAAAGGAAGATGGAGATGGAGAGGGAGAGAGAAACATCTATTTGTTCCACTTATTTAAGCATTCATTGATTGATTCCTGTATTTGCCAGACCAGAGGTCAAACCAGAAATCTTACCATATTGGGACAACGCTCTAACCAACTGAGTTACCTGACCAGGGCAAAAGCTTCATTTTTGATTGGGAATTTTCATTTCTCTAAAATTTACATATACCTTTACTGGACTAGATGTTCTTTTCTTCTTGACAGGACTGGACAGGCCATCAACTTGGCTAGAAGGAATCATTTGTACTGGCAAGGGTTGCTGTAAAATTGGTGTTTGACTGAGGCCTAATACAGGTTCAGTTTTTGGATGATGAGTTTTAGAAGCCTAAGGATTACAGAAGACAAAAATATGGTTCTACATATTCATAATTCATTCCTTCCAATTATAAAACTTTTTTTAGCTACATTATTTCTAAAACTATGTGAACACCATGTAATAAAATTAGTGAAAAACAAACTCAAATGAATCATCAATGGAGAATGGTGTACCTTCTATGGAAAAAGTTTTTGTTTTTGTTTTTCATTTAAACAAATCAGTATGAGAGTCCCTTAAGAAATCCCTTCCAAAAGCATGAGAAACTTTAAGGTTTTAAAAGGTTATGTTAAGATTCCTCCCATATCAGAGGAAGTCATTATTTTTATCTCAAATCCCTTTCCAGTTAAATTTGAAAGAGTTTTTCAAAATGCCAATCCTACTCTTAGTTATGTAAATTTGATCACCACAGACTGGAAAGAACCCTTAAAGCTGGGTACCTACAGAACATAACCCAACTTCTCACCTGCTGTGCTGTGTTCATGGCACCCTGCCTGGAGGTAAGCTCTGCGGGGATTGGTAGGCTCCACGCCTCCTCAATACTAGGAAGTAATTTAGTTTTATTCTGTAGACTACCTTGTGGAAGGTTACACAACTGAGCCTAGGAAAAATTATGTAAAAAGCAAATTTAACACAAGCCTACTTGAGTAAGAGCAAGTCCACTAAATTTTCCTAAATGCTATAACTAACTGTTTTTTAAAAAAGAAAATAGATTCTTAATTTGGGGTTTCAGAAAGATACTAAGTATAAAGAGGGTAACCGAAATATAAACCTTTGTGAGAATTAAAACAAAGCTGAGCTCTGTTTTTAGAGTTCTCATAGCTGTCTTCTCATGAAACTCCAAGCAAGAGTGAAAGACAGTGTTCGTGTTCTTTTCTCTAAAATGCTATGACAACTTAAAAATGTAGACAGCACATAGAAAAAATTATGTAAATTAATATGCATCAAAAGAGTATATGTGCAAAAGAGCATTTTTTAAAATACTGCATATCTTATTTAAAATGAAAAGTAAAATAATATTATAAGCTATGGTATGTTTACAAAATATGGAAACAAATTATAGACATCAACACAACTAGACAAACTTTCCAGCCACCCTCCTCCTGCTTTAGTGTCATGGGGAAACGTGCCTTTAAAAAAAACTGCTACTAAAAATTTTACCTGTAAATACTTAATTCGTGCTGCAAGTGCAGAGGTATTACTACAACTTTTGCTTCTGGTTGCATTTAAGTAGCATTTAATGGCATCCTGAGGCTGGTTGCAGGATTCATAGAGTGTGCCTAGGTCCATCCAGGCTGCAGCATGGCCATGGTCCAATTGTACAGCACAAATATAGGCCTGTAAAGCATCCATAGGCTGATTTTGTTGCTGATATAGCACACTAGAAAAAGAAATTAAGAAAAAACAAGTCAACAAAAAAGAACTGCTTAGCTTCATAACATGATATAAACTGCAAAGTATATTATATGGGATACACCTATCTTTGTGTATCAATTACAATGCCATTATCTTTATGCAATGTCTTACCCTATTGAACACCATGTATCTGCACTTGCTTCTGATTTATCAATAGACTGCCTGTAAGATATAAAGGCATCCTGAACTTTCCCAATACTTGAATAGCACCTGAGAGGAAAGGGGGGGAAAGTAAAAAAATTTCCATTATTACAGATTAATTTGCTGAAAGGATGGACTATATGTCAAAGCAAATGAAAAACCTAATAAGCTAAAATATTTATGTCATTATGTATACGATAATTATAATGCATACTATAATTAACCCTTCAATAAACGATATTATAGTCTATCATAGATGCTAAAGCATGCTGCAGTAATGAACAGTATTGAAAAAATTAAAGGCCTTATCACTTCAATACTTACAATACTGAGAGTTGAAAACACACACACACACACCCCCCACTGTACTTATATAACTTTATCTCCAGTTTTCTATTCAGTAAGAACATAGAGTTAAAAAACAAGAAAAACATTCTCTGTTG
This sequence comes from Myotis davidii, assembly GCF_000327345.1. Classification (NCBI taxonomy): domain Eukaryota; kingdom Metazoa; phylum Chordata; class Mammalia; order Chiroptera; family Vespertilionidae; genus Myotis; species Myotis davidii. The sequence goes on from NW_006284850.1 coordinate 51,392, forward strand.
GTAAGAATTGCTGAATCAGATTGCAATTCCACTTTCCTAAATAATAATGAGGGCAATAATTCTTTAGTTCATAAAAAATACAAACATAGTATCAAGCTAACTATCAAAAACAGTAAGAGTAGCAAAGTATGATTAAAGTTTCAAAGACCTGTCATTTTTAATTTTATTTTTATTGATTTCAGAGAGGAAGGGAGAGGGAAAGATGGAAACATCAATGATGAGAGAGAATCATTGATCAGCTGCCTCCTGCACATCCCCCACTGGGGATCAAGCCCACAAACCAGGCATGTGCACTGACTGGAATCAAACCCGGGACCCTTCAGTCCACAGGCTGACACTCTATCCACTGAGCCAAACCCAGCTAAGGCAAGACCTGTCATTTTTAATGCATATATACTCGATGGATACACAGAACAGCAGCTGACATCCTATCTAATAAAAGAGTAATATGCAAATTGACCATCACTCCAACACACAAGATGGCCTGCAGGGGAGGGCAGTTGGGGGGGGGGCGGGGAGCCCGCCCGAGGCAGGTGACGGTTGGGAGCCAGCAGTCCTGGATTGTGAGAGGGATGTCCCACCGGGCCTAAACGGGCAGTCGGACATCCCTCGAGGGGTCTCAGATTGGAGAGGGTGCAGGCTGGGCTGAAGGACACACACACACCCCACCCCCGCATGAATTTCGTGCACCGGGCCTCTAGTTATAAATAAAGAAGTTATCTTCGTAGTGTTTGGCACTAAGAAAAAACACAAGAATAAACCCAGTCATTGTCTTCAAGGAGCTTATAATTTAGTTGAGAATTAAAGACACAGTATAAATGCCACAATGCCATATTAAATAGCTAGCACAGTTAATAACCAGTTTAAGAAATTTAGGGTAGAATATACCACAGTATACACTAAAGGATTTGGGAAGTTATCTTCGTAGTGTTTGGCACTAAGAAAAAACACAAGAATAAACCCAGTCATTGTCTTCAAGGAGCTTATAATTTAGTTGAGAATTAAAGACACAGTATAAATGCCACAATGCCATATTAAATAGCTAGCACAGTTAATAACCAGTTTAAGAAATTTAGGGTAGAATATACCACAGTATACACTAAAGGATTTGGAAAGGCAAGAAAAGAAAAGGTCAGAGCAAGGGATCTGAACATGTGTACATGCATTATTGTTTAGATCAGTGATTTCCAATTACCAGCCAGTATATGGCAATTTAACAAGCAAACAAAATGGAAAAACAACATATACATGTATATATGTTTTCCGTTAAATTGACTCATATTTGTACTATAATTGACCCACTTTGAAATACTATTGGCTGAATAGCAAAACATTTTAAAATGTGTTTACTTGCCCAAATATCATGTTTTTTAATTGAAATTTTTTTGGTGACATCGATATATATAAAAGGCTAAGTGTCCGTCCAACTGGTAGCTATTACTTGCACTGACCACCGGGGGCAGAAGCTCAATGCAGGAGCTGACATGATGTGTACTGGCAGTTTAAAAAGAAACAGCACCATGGACCTGGCACCAACAAACCAACACTTGGCTTCCCCCAAGTGGGACACAGGCCCCGCCAAAATTGCAGCCAATGCTGCCAAGACCCCATGGTGCAAAATGCAGTGGATGAGATGGGCCGGACATGCCCTGGAGCCAACCTCCTGCAGTTCAAAGAGTGATATTAAAGTATTTCTTCTAATTAATTTCCTTTCAATGAGCATGAATCCATGCACTGGACCACTATTACATTAATAAAATTATACAGGTTTCAGGTGTACAATTCTATAATACAATACATCATTGGCTTATTGTATTGTGTGTTCATCACCCTAAGTTCAGTCTCCCTCTATCACATTTTAATCCTCATATTCTTCGAAATTTTACTGATGAATAGAATCCAAAAGTGTGAGAACCACTGATTCAGGCAGAGAAGATGAGAGACGGTATTTAAAAATTTAGTTTGAACAGTACAAAGACTGTAACACATCGAGTAGATATTCATGGAGGGTGGTAGTAGGTTATAACTTCATTTTGGTTTTTTGTGGGGGTTTTTTCATTTTAAGCATATTTTTATTGATTTCAGAGTGGAAGGGAGAGAGGAAGAAATAGAAACATCATTGATGAGAGGGAGTCTTTGATTGGCTGCCTTCCTCACACCCGCTACTGGAGATCGAGCTTGCAACTCCAGTACGTGCCCTAACTGGGATTGAACTGTGACCTCCTGGTTCGTATGTCGATGCTCAACCACTGAGCCACGTCGGTTGGGCTGTAACTTCGTTTTTAAGCCTGATTAAACGGAGGAGGGAAAGCTAAGTATCATTGGCAAAAATATAAGGAGAAGCAGGTTTGGAGAAGAATATGATGAATAAGATTTGAAGTATGCTGATTTTGACATGAGGTGAGGACATTAAAATGTGTTAAGTATAGGAGATGTGGTCCTAGAGTTTAATACCTTGGAGTGGAAGAGAGGGTAGAAGAACACAGAGCACCTATTAAGGGAGAGGTAAAAATAAGCCTAAGGAATCACTAATATTGTGGACTGGGCAATATAAGAAATGTCAATGAGTGAGACAAAGAAGTATCAGACAGTTTCTGCAAACTGTTTTATAAGAGGAGGATTACAGTAGAAGAGGTCCTTAATGCAAAACGGAGATATACCACTAAGAAAGGGTATGTTTAACAGATAGTAGAAAAACATGCTCTGTTTGTTGTTGTTAAATCAAAACCAAATTTCAGGTTTATAGATAAATTTGTCTAACCATTGGGAGGAATAAGCAGTAATTCCCAAAACCAATGTTTTCACATTCTATTCCCACAAAGTGAAAGTAGAAAACCAACGTGCCCTAACAGACGTTGCAGTCCAATTGCCAGTTTTATTAGTTTTCTCTGAAACTTAACTAGGTTCCCCTGAGATAGGTTTGTGTAATTAAAAAGCACTTGGTGAACCCAGGACCTAGCCTAAGCTCTGATTAGTTAGTTACCTTGTGTAACTGTGACTTTGGAAAAAATTTTTATTCCTCTGAACTCACTTTCTATTTCTACACCTGTAAACTGATATGGTCCCTCCCAGCTCTAAAACTCTATAGATAATATAGTCAATGACTGGTACTAGTATAACAGCATTACCACATTATACTTTCATTATGATATACACATACCAAATGACGAACAAATTCAATCTTCAACACTGAATTGAATGCAGAAGTAATAAAAAGCCTCAGAAATATTAGGGTCATCAAATCCCAAACTTGCTTACTTATATTTGAGGTCTTCCTTCAGAGCTTTAATAACTTCTAAAATATAATTTATTTGGGTAAAAAAGGTGAAGGGATTGAGAACTACAAATTGGTAGTCACAAAATAATCCTAAGGATATATAGTATAGGGAATATAGTTGATAATATTTTAATAACTATGTACAGTACCAGGTGGGTACTCAAAATATCAGGGTATCACTTTGTAAAGTATATGATTATCAAACCACTAAGCTGCACATCTAAAACTAACATAAAATAAAATATAATTTATAAAAATTATCACAATAAAACACATTCTAAGCAACACATTAACCTGTATGATTTTATTAACCAATGTCACCCCAATAAATTCAATTAAAAAATAAAACAAAATAGAATGATTTCAAAAGAAATCACAAAACTGAAACCTTCAGAGTGGGAAGGTACCTAATAGATAGTCTAACTCTGGGCTTATCAACCTCAGCATTGACATTTGGGGCCAGTTAATCTTTTATTGTACAGGGCTGTCTCACTAGATGCCAGTAGCATTTCCCATAGAGGTGATGACCAAAACGTCTCCAGACATAATGAAATGTCCCCTATGGGACAAAATAGCCCCTACTGATAACCACTGACCTAATATAATCTGATTTAAAAGGTTAAAGGGAAGTTAAAGCCTCATGGGATAACTATATCATCCATGATTCCACAAATAGTAGCCTAGCCACAAATAGTAGCCTAGCCAAGACTTGAATTCATGTCTCTCAGCTCCTAGTACACTGATCTTCCCACCATGCCCTAAAAGCTAAAACCAATTAAGAACCAAATACAATCTAATAATGATCCAAAATATAATCTATCAGATAAACATACATAAGGTATATTTCGGAGAATCACTACACAGTTTATGTACAGAGAAAAGTTTACAGGCTCTCAGAAAACTGTTTTCATGACATGACGCTTCTCCTTTCCAACAAATCCAATAATGCATCTACTTTCTCACTGCAAGATTTCAAGTAGAATTGTGATGAGATCTATTAATCAAACATGTCCATTCTAAGGTATACATCATTAATCAAAATTATAAATAGCAAGGTTCTATTGCCTACTGGTAGTCAACAGGCAGAATGAGAAATTCTCTGTTCTGTTAAATTGACACATAGAGAAAACCACCATATTCAGAAGCTTTATTTTTTAACTTCCAGAAATCTTAGTTTATATTTGCAACCTGATTATCGTATTTTCCCTTTTAAATATAACAAACAGTTTGGATCATAATGCAAATCTCTCAGCTGAAATAAACAAAAACAAAACTTAAGTGTCTGATAAGTCTCACCTTCCGAGGAAATACCAGGACTGGCCAGAATTAGGATCTGCCTCCAAGGACTTTTGGAGATACTGAATAGCACAGTTTTCCTTGGCAGCTTTATCTCCCAGGAGATCTATAGTGTGATGCATCCAACCTATAGTAAATGAATTAAAATATTTACCTGAATGATTTAACTGTTCTTCTATTGTTAAGAATACCACACAGAAAGCAAATAAAAATATTCTTTTCAGTTAATCAATTCATTTAGTTTGGGATACACACTCCAAAAATTCTGAACTACCAATTCTGGCCACATGAAAGCCTATTTCTCTCAGGAAGGTACAGTCAAAGCTATGAAGAACATTTACTCCAGAGAAATTTAAACAATTTTAAGCACTGACTTGACACAAACTATAGCTCCTAATTTTGGTATCTGAAAAAATTCCAAATTATAAACCAAAAAATACAAAGATGTTAAATTTAACTCACTATTACACATAAAAATTTATGTTCATTGAATCTCCAAAACAGTGTATTAACCCAACATTTATTTCCAAGAAATAAATATATGGCTATACAATCAATGACAGTCCAGAGTAAAACAAACACACGCTACATTATTGGTGTCGGCCAAATATATACACAACTTACACAAAGTAAAAACTATAAAGTATTTGACAATTTAAAATAACCCAAGGTGCCCTAGCCAGTTTGACTCAGTAGCTAGAGCGCTGGCCAGTGGACTGAAGGGTCCCGGGCTCAGTTCTGATCAAAGGGCACGTACCTTGGTGGCAGGCTGGATCCCTGGCCTTGGGTGGGGCTTGTGTGGGAGGCAACCAATTGATGTGTCTCTTTCACATCATTATTTCTCTCTCAGTCTCCCTCCTCCCTTCTACTCTCTCTAGAAATCAATGGAAAAATATCCTCAGGTGAGGATTAACAAAACAAATAAAATAACCCAAAACTATAAGAAAAGTATATCCAAATGGTGCAAAGAATGGTACAAATGGGTACCACAAACATTTAATAAACAAATTTAGGTAGTGCATAATCTCACTTATATGTGAAATCTAATGAACAAAATATACAAACAAGCAAAATAGAAACAGACTCATAGATACAGAGAACGAAGGCCTGGAGTGGGGCAGGGGCTGGGTGGAGGAGGGCAAAGGGGGAGAAAATGGGGGACACCTGTAATATTGTCAACAATAAAAATACATATATTAAAAACATGTTGTATAACTTTAAAAATATAATTTTTATTATTTATAAATAAATAAAAGACTGCATCATAGAGTAGTGTACTCTAAACCATGAAAGACACACAGAAATAATTTGGTTTAATTTGTTGGGGAATTCTATTTCAGTTGTGGATCAATCCAAGTGCATAATACCACTCTGTTCTTTGTGTGTAGACTACAGTATGTATAACAAATAAAGACACTTATTTTCTGACATTTATTATAGTTGCTGTGCTGCAAAAGATATTTTAAGAGGACTGAGTCACTGTGTTTTATGGAAATATAAGCCAATCACATGATTAGTCATTCGTTCCTCCCTTATCTCTCCTGCAACTATTAAGAACAGGACTTAGAATAATAGGCTCTAAAAGGAGCTGCTTAAGCAGCAGGAACAAGTAAGTAGAAAGGATTAATGTTTAGGCATAAATTAGACTCAATTAAGGGAAATATTTTTCCTTTTAAAACCTTGAAAAGTTTACTTATAAGCCAGTGCCAAAGAGGATAGGTCAGTGGTCGGCAAACTCATTAGCCAACAGAGCCAAATATCAACAGTACAACGACTGAAATTTCTTTTGAGAGCCACATTTTTTAAACTTAAACTATATAGGTAGGTACACTGGTATTAACTTAATTAGGGTACTCCTAAGCTGGCCTTTGCTAAAAACGTCCTCAATCTGAGGGGTTGACCTCAGCGAATGTACCCCCACTTCTTCTAACGCCACTTCTTCAAAATAGACTCGCCCAGGCCGAAAACCGCCTTCTGCGCATGGGCCACGAAGTTTCAATAGCACTGTACGTGCGCGCCCGCATGTGGTATTTTGTGGAAGAGCCACACTCAAGGGGCCAGAGAGCCGCATGTGGCTCACGAGCTGCGGTTTGCCGACCACTGGGATAGGTGATTCAGATATAACTAAAACCAAAATTGTTTCAATGCATTTCTTAAATTAAAAAGCTGTATGCATTTATGCTATTGATGCCTTCTTTACAACAGCTAAAATACATAAAAACTTAATTATCAATAGTGTAGATAAAAAAGCAGTTCAAATTAAAATTTTAGCTGAATGAGTAAACTGTCTATTCGAAAGGCATCACTTTGTACTTAAGAACACAAAACCCTTTTTTATTGTAGCAATAAACTTGTTTATGTTTAAAGATAAAAATTCACACTACTCAAATACTACATATAAATCATTAAAAACAAATATTTAAATACTTCTACAATTTTTAAGACTATGAATAACTCAAGTAAAATTCTAACTAGAGATTAAATGAAAAACAAAACTTTTATATGAAGGCAATGTATTTATTTTGTATAATAATCATACAATATAAGTGATAAAATTAAACAAATTTAAAATTACATGTCACATTATGAAGACATTCATATTACTATCTTGAATAAGAATAAATTATTTGTCCAGACCAAAAACAAGCAAACAAAAGCTTAAAAATTAAAATAATCCAAATACCAAATACAGACAAAAAACATAATGACCAAACAACAAAATTAAATGTTGGAGAACTCCATTACCACCTTCTTGGTAACAGTGACACATTACATGCAAATGGATACATTCCTTCATCTTTGACATTAGAATATACTGCATGTGTACAAAAACTATATGTAGTGTTAGATATTCCACAATTTTTAGATAAAAAGTTTTCGCTAATATTACCGACAGAACTATGAAAGCAAGCTCACCAAAACAGTGTCTGTAAACAAATCATTTAATTTCAATGAGTGCGAAGCACATCTGACATAAAGAAAGTGTTCAATGCCCCTCGCCCATGGATTAAGTACTAGAGAGTAAGTTTGAGAATTTAAAAGGAATAGCTGCACTAATGAATTGTAATGAGATGGACTGTGAAACGGACTATGGTTGGCAAAGAGTGAAAATATGTTGGATTCAGCCCAGCCGGTGTGGCTCAGTGGTTGAGCATCAACCCATGAACCAGGTCACGGTTCAATTCCCAGTCAGGGCATATGCCTGGGCTATGGGCTTGATCTTCAGTGTGGGGCATGCATGAAGCAGCCAATCAATGATTCTCTCTCATCACTGATGTTTCTATCTCTCCCTCTCCCTCCCCCTCTGAATATCAATAAGTAAATATTTTGGGAAGGAAGGAAGGGAGGGATGGAGGGAGGGAGGGAAATATACTGGGTTCAAATTAATTCTATCAACTCTGAGCAAAGGATGGGAAAGAAATAGAATACACGAGCCACATATTTACCATCCCTGACATGTAAAAAACATAAAGAGAAGTACTTATAATATACTAAATGTATACTAATACATACCTAACTGTTGCAAAACAGTTGCTTTTACTTGTGCAGAAAGGTTTTCTGTCTGCAAAAGTTGTTCATAAGCTTCCTTTGCAGAATGATACTTCCTCTAAAGGCAGAAAAAATGATTTAAAGAAAAATAAGTATCTTTCAAGAACCAGGTCATATATATTAAGATTTACACAATACTGGTATTTTATACATATTTTTAAACCAACTGAAAGAAAAAGAACTAATTCCATTACTAAATGTTACTTCAACACTAGACAATTGTGGTTCATGCTTCAGAGTACGTAAAACATTTAATAAAGTAGCACTAATATATGACCTTTTAAGTATTTCCCAAATCTCAATACTTAAAAAAAGAAAACCATCTTAACCTATTTAATAACATACATGATTTCAACTTTGTTTGCCTAGAAATACCAAGTTCCCAAGCAACTTAATATGAACAATAGGACACATGACAAAATGCTTTGCACATGACAAAATGCTTTACAAATTCTAAGTGTAAAAGCAGTTAAAAACTAAGTTTAAAAGACAGTCACCAGCATATATATATATATATATATACACACACACACATATATACACATATATACATATATTTAAAAAAACCTATAAAAATGTATAATACATATGATATTAAAGACACCAAATTTCCCATAGTTACAGTTTGTAATATTTAAGGTTCCATAGGCAAATTTCTAAATGAAACCATTGATCCACAGTTTTCTCCCCAAAGTACTGGTATGACTGAAACCCATCACTGCTAGTCATAAAGCTTAAGGTAACTCCTCAAGAAAGGGGAAATGAAAAGCCAATAAAGAAAACCTCATAAATATTACCTTTAAAACATACTTGACAAAAAAATATTGGAACGAAGTGGCATTTTTCATACCACTAATAGTACACAGCTGCTTGAGCAAACAAATCTTTCTCCAGAAAAGTATGATCAAATAGAAAACTAGCTGTGTGAGCCTCAGGCAAATCACTTAAACTATAATTCAACATCCAAAGAACAGAGGTAATGCCTGATCTTTCTATCTAGAGTTGTTCTAACGATCAAATGAGATAAGTAAAAAGCTACAGAAACAAATAAGGAACAATATAAATACAGTATGTCAACATGCAGAAGATTTGAAAGAACTGTCTATTATTACAGCTAAATTAGTTCCCCCTAAACATTAATCTGGTCTGAAAGAGTTAATTAGACAGTTAATGAAGGACAAAGACCAAATTATTCAACCAACTTCCTTCCACTGATAAATATTTACTGAACACCTAGTACATAACAGGAACTGCTGGGACTATAGTGTAGTGAAGAATACAGAGAGGAAAGCGAGTAAAACATGCTGTATTATGTACAATAACAGTATGGTATCTCCCAGAGGAAGAAAGTTAAGATTATTTGTTTATTTTTAGTCCTTGACCAAAGATATGTTTTTATTTATTTTTAGAGAGTGAGGAAGGGAGAGAGAGAAACATCAATCGGTTTCCTCCCCTACGTACCCTAACCGGAGGATCAAACCCACAACTTAGGTATATGCCCTGAGAATCAAACCCACAACCGTTTTGGTTTATGGGACGACCTTCCAATCAATTGAGCCACCCGGCTAGGACAAAACACGTGTTTAGAGTACTAGCAGGGTGGGCAGCAAATACAGAGATAAGCAAATATGACTTCACAGAGAACTTCCTAAACCATGTTAAAGACTATATAGACTGTATCTTGGGACAATGGAGTACCACTGAAATGAATTCAAGCAATATGATCAGATTTATATTTTAGGAAGACTGCTTTTTGGAATTACCTTAATAAATGATAAAACATACCTTCAAAAACTAAGAAAAAATACTTGAAAAACTGGTAGAATATTGAGAAACATGAAGTTAGATTTCTATCTTATACCACATACAAAAAAACTGGTAACTGCATTAAGGACCTAAATATGAAAGGTAAAAGAATAAAACTAAGAGATGAAAATGTCAGAGAATATTTCCTTGAAATGAGAAAGAACTTATTTGACGTGACCAAAACAGCACAAATCACAAGGAAGACTAAAGTTCTACTTGAAACACATAAGCAGAAAAATAGTCAATGGACATAAAAACACATAAAAGCTGAAAAAGATGTGAAGTGTGTATCTCTAGAAAACAGAAAATGCAAGTTTAAACAAGAGACTACCTTCTACCCATCAGACTGACAAACATAAGAAAGTTGGGTTAATTTCAAGTACTGTGGGAATGTCAGTAAAAACAGAACAAAAAAACTCCCTCTAATGACCTCCAGGAAGAGGACTTACTCATGAAATTATGTCTGCAAATATGCTATAATCAATCTCACTCTTGGGACACATATGCCAAAGGAACCTTCCCATAAGTAATGTCCTAAATGGCACTGTTTATCGTATCAGGGATTTGGACAACCTGAAAATGAACACTCTGCCCTGGCCAGTTTCCTCAGTGGCTAGAGCATCTGCCCTCAGACCCTGTAGGAGGCAACCAATTGATTTGTCTCTCTCACATTGATGTTTCTCTCTCTGTCTCTCCCTCTCCCTCCCACTCTCTCTAAAAACCAATGAAAAAAATATTCTTAGGTGAGAATAAAAATAAAAAAGGAAAAAAGAAAGAAAATGAACATCCTTATTATAAACACCAAGTAGAGGTTTTTCAAATGAAAGAATCAATTGGGGAGGAGGGGTGTTGTTCCCATATTACCTTCACAAAATTAACACCAACAGACAACTTCTCATCAGAAACAATGAAAGCCAAAAAACAATGAAATGTAAATTTCAAAGTTGTTAAATAAAACCAAATTCTATTTCTAGCAAAAACACTCATTAAAAAGAAAGGTGAAACCTAGCTGGTTTTGCTCAGTGGATAGAGCATCGCCTGTGGACTGAAGGATCTGGGCTGGATTCCGGTCAAGGGCCAGTAGGGGGCATGCAGGAGGCAGCCAATC
>NW_006284850.1:62490-76925 GCF_000327345.1 Myotis davidii
TTTTTTATTCACTCTCTTTGTAAAGTAATATATATTTGCAGGGAAAAAACAGTTTATAAAAAAAACACACATTAAACTGACATTTTTAAAAAAAATCAATAAAACTGGTTTAAAGCAGAGGAAAAATAATTGTTCCAGTTACCTTGTGAGTGCTGAGTTCTTTACGAGTTTTTTTTAAAAAAATATATTTTATTGATTTTTTACAGAGAGGAAGGGAGAGAGATAGAGAGATAGAAACATGGATGAGAGAGAAACATCAATCAGCTGCCTCTTGCACATCTCCTACTGGGGATGTGCCCGCAACCCAGGTACATGCCCTTGACCGGAATCGAACCTGCGACCCTTCAGTCCGCAGGCTGACGCTCTATCCACTGAGCCAAACCGGTTTCGGCTTTTTTTTTTTTGAAGAAGCTGATTTCTATAGCTGCTTTCACCCTGGGGTGTTTGCTGATTCAGCAGAAATCAGCAGCTGGCGGGAGGCTGGGATTAGCATTGGCAAGTAAAGACACAGATCCACAACATGTGTGTAATTTTCACAGGCATCTTCTCGAGGAAGATAACATCCCTAGAGCAGTAGGGTGGGTGGGTGTGTTGGTGTGTGTGTTGGTGCAGATGGAGGTGTCCAGAAATCTGATGTTAATTTTTTAAAGCACCCCATGGTAGCTCTGAAACAAAACAGACCTTACACATTATGTACAAATATCCAGTATTTTTCTCCATGAAAAGATGTTATAAAATTTATGTTTTGGGTAGACTATGATCACCTAATACTTCTCATACCAACTTATACCTGATTTCCCATACCACTGCCTAGAGTAAATGTCTGTATTATACCTTTTATTATATAACTAAGCACAATCTGCCATACATAAAAACAATGCTCTAAAATTAAACTGAAAAAGTATTTTAAATATAGCACCATAAAAGCAGTGATAATGACATCAAAAGGTTACTCTAGTATGCCTTTCAAATGGTGACACATAGAAGAAATATTTCAATCTTAAGAAAAACTGAAACTAAAAACAATGCATTATAACAACCATCTATAAACATTTTGATAAGAAAACTAGGCATTTCATGTCAAGAATAAGAGAAATCTTCTTATATATAGCCATTTAAGCCTAGAGGCAAATCATATTAAATGAAATTAGTTTGTACAGAGCAAGTACTCTGTGTAATAACTGTTTCACTAAACAAAATCTTGATCACGTTTAATAATTTTAAAATGTATGTAAGTGGTAATACCCAGAATTCCATTAAAATTATATGGGTAACCACTTTTGTTTTAAGTAAGATAAGTTAAACACTTACCTGAGTTTCATACAAGTGGGCAATGTGAAATTGAACTGCAAAGATAGTGAAAAATAGAAATCAATACACAAGTGTTTGGGATAAATTAAGTAAGAATATAAAATGTAAAACGTAAGCACGGTCTACACTATATAGAATTAATAATGGAGCATAACTTTTATTTTTAATAAAATAGAATATAAAAACAAATACATACAATCATAATAAACCACATGTATTCACTGTTGGTTATTTATCAAATTTTGTCAATGTAATTACTAAAATACTGAAATCTACAGCAAGTGAGTATTCTTTTTTTAAAATATATTTTATTTATTTTTTACAGAGAGGAAGAGAGAGAGATAGAGAGTCAGAAACATCGATGAGAGAGAAACATCGATCAGCCGCCTCCTACACACGCCCCACCGGGGATGTGCCCGCAACCCAGGCACATGCCCTTGACCGGAATCGAACCTGGGACCCCTCAGTCCACAAGCCAATGCTCTATCCACTGACCCAAAACCGGCCTTGGCATATTACTTCTTTTTTTAATTTTTTTTCAATTACAGTTTATATTCAGTATAATTTTGTATTAGTTTCAGTAAGTATACTTCTTACAAAGTTCAAAATGGCCACATTAAACAAATAAAGAAAATTTTTTATAATCGTATACATTTCAAAAAATGGTATTTAAAAACTGAGTTGTTGCCGAAACCGGTTTGGCTCAGTGGATAGAGCGTCGGCCTGCAGACTGAAGGGTCCCAGGTTTGATTCTGGTCGGGGGCATGTGCCTTGGTTGCGGGCACATCCCTAATGGGAGATGTGCAGGAGGCAGCTGATCAGTGTTTCTCTCTCATCGATGTTTCTGACTCTCTCTCTCTCTCTCTCCCTTCCTCTCTGTAAAAAATCAATAAAATATATTAAAAAAAAACCTGAGTTGTAGGTGAAAAATATAGTCACTATTCGTAAAAAACATATTAAAACAGAAAAAAGCCAGTAGTATTTTTCTTATACCATATTTCATATCAGCAACATTTATAAAGAAGTCATAGACCCAGGCTCACACTGGTAATAACACAGAGAATGAAAGTAGTTGTTGCATTTCTCTACCGGTTCTTCAGAATATTTTTTAAAGTCAAATCATTTGGAAGGAAACAATAATAGTCACAAGATTAACAAGTATGTCTTGAAAAATCAAATAAAAATATGTCATCTTTTATTTTCAGCTCTTCCTGATAGTGCATCACCAGAGTATGAATGATCCAATGAAAGCAACAATGAATCAGGAATCAAAACTGGATTCTAGCTACTTTTATACTCATTTTCATTATTTAAAGACAGTGGTCTATCTATCTGAATTTCATAGCTGGAATTCAAGGAGCCTGGGAGCTTTTCAAAATTATATGCAGGATATGATGTGGATCTTTACAAACAAGGTCCACAGCTATCATCAATTTCTTATTGGAGAGTGCACCATGAACTGTTTCCTGTAACTTTAAGATTCACCTGGAAGGCTTGTGAAAAATAGAGATTCCCAAGATTATAATTCAGTGAGCCTGGGCAAGGCCTGGAAAGCTGCCTTTTTATTCAGGTCTGCAAGGGCTCCTGCTCCCTATTCCCTTGACCACCTGTGACTTGAAAACAGCTAATCTAAAAAACCACGAAGATCAAAACAAACAAAATAGATCATGAACTTTAAAAATAATACCACTTTGGGGCCAAAAGTAAAGAACTAAACAACTCCATAAACAATAATTAAATAATAATATCACATGTTAATCAGAGATGAGGCAAAATAAAAGATGAAAATCAGTTTTGTGAAAAGCATACAAAAATAATAAAGAAAAGTTCACATATGTAAATATCTTATTCCCCACTCCCCTTTCCCAATACAGCTCTCCTTGAGTTCCAGTCCACATCTCACCTGACTGCATCATTGGAGGGAGACTGGGTTACAGGTTAAGGGAATGTGGAAGAAATGAAAAACCTATGCCCACTTCCCCCAATCTTCTTACTCCTCTAATAGAGGTAACAAGGAAGGAAAGATGAGCAGCCAGCTGGCACACATACTACCATCCCAAACTTCCACCAGGCTCACTCCTAGGCCTTATGTCAAGGGCTTCCCTCTATCCCATGAGTTACTAAATCCAGTGTTATCTTTTGTAGTGTGAAAACGACCATGTATTTAAATTCTTAAAAGCCTTCTTCAAAGTAGAGCATAAGCATAGACCTAAGAAAAAACTCCACTTGGCAAGTCTCAATAGCAATAGAAATTTTGAACAAATATTGCCATAAAAGTTTCTGAAATTAAACTTTATTCAGAAATTAATACATTAGTTTTAGAATTAACAACATTTTTAAAATCTCAAAGAAACAATTTTATCCCAAGGGGCAATCATATAATGAAAAGTCTCACATCATTACAATTCTACTTTTCAAAACACTAACTGTAGTTAACCTCTCAAATAGCTCTAGAACAGGGGTGGGCAAACTTTTTGACTCGAGGGCCACAATGGGTTCTTAAACTGGACCGGAGGGCTGGAACAAAAGCATGAATGGAGTGTTTGTGTGAACTAATATAAATTCAAAGTAAACATCATTACATAAAAGGGTACGGTCTTTTATTTCAATAGTTTTATTCATTTCAAACGGGCCGGATCCAGCCCACGGGCCGTAGTTTGCCCACGGCTGCTCTAGAAACAAGTGTATCTACTTATTTTTTAATTGCATAAATGAATTGTGCCATAAAATACAAATCTCTCATACAGACTTTTTAAAAAGCTCACTTTACTATTATCTTCTGGTCTTTCAGTATCATGAGGTAACATGAAGAGTTCAAGGTATGTGGCATGTACAATAGGTAAAGACATTAAAAATGCAGAGAAATAAGTTTTACAAAGGCAAAGAGCTTGGTGTTGAAACAGTAGTAACGTCTGGCTCAAGGTAGATAACCTACCCTGCTCTGTGAGACATCAGCCACTAATGCAGTTATCAAGTAATCATGAAGACTGTCTAAAATAATCTACCTAAATCAACTGAACTATAATGTCTCTAAATAAAACACATGCCCTTCCATTAGAATAACCAACCTTTTAGCACTCAAAGTCCTGAATCCAAGGAAACTCCCTGAGAAAAAGAGGATGTTGGTCCCCTCCCACCTACTCCCCTTTTCAATAACCAACAGACAAAGAGGCACAGTAAACTCAAAGATGTATTCATGATGGTTTGAACTGTCCTCTGCAAATTTGGCAGGAAAGTTTTCTGTCCTGTGATATTCACTCTACATAGGTGTCCTCCACTCAGGAACAATGACCTATAAGTGAGATTTTACCTCAACAGAGAAATGAGGATTTACCAAAATATTTGGTTTCACATTTATGAGAAAGGCCTCAAAAGTTATTTAAACTGACATATAGTTATGAAACTTGGCTTTAACACGTTAAGCGCCCAGCCTGTTTTGTCTCCCGGACGGAAAGTATAGTGTCAGTCACTGGTGACTGACATGGGGTTTAATGTGTTAAGACACTATATATAAAAAATTAAATGAAAGTTAGCTGTTTTCTTATTTCCATAAATTAGATCATCTATATAACCTGGGTATATATTTATGGAAAAATTATAAATTAAGACCTTATAAATTAATACACCTATGAGTTTAAATTCTTTTTCTAATCTAACCCCATCTTAGAAACTAAAATATTCCTGTGACTGTTACCTGCCCATAATTTATTCTGCAAATACACTGATCAGTACAAAATCCTGAGTTTCATTTAAAGAAATGAGAAATGTTTTCTCAAAAAATTGCCTCTTAGAGAAGTATGAGATAATTGGTCTGGTTTAGACTTACTCCTTCTTAAGCATTTTTAACACTGATACTATTTTTTACTTAACACCTTTCTATATAGTTAAAAAAACAGTCACTTATAGCAAAATACAGACTGAACTTTCCAAAATCTAGAGTCCTTTAATCTTAAATTTTCATTAAGAATGATTGATTTTTTATATATTCTAATTAAAATTTTATATTTCAAGTAAGAAAGTTTTAAAGAAAGCCAGCTTGGACCCAAATGAATATTCTTAAAACTTTTATTGGCTACTTTACAGTACACTAAATAAACATGACAATATATACTTATTGATAAACACATCATAATCAACCCAATCTGCTTTTGGAAGGAAACCTACACAGAAGCAGAAAGTAACTGAAGAAAACCACTATATCAGAACATGCTTCACACATATATTCTTTTTGAATTAATTGAAAAATGTCATCTCCAACTTTATATATGATGTGTAAAAATATAATAAAAAGACCAAGTATAGCTTCATTATTACCAGTAATTTGGGAATCACTGAGCTACCACATGTGAATCATTGTATACTCATTTTTCTTAAAAAAACTAGCAAACCCTGTTATTAATCCCCCGTATCACCTACAATATAATTAATACATAAATAACCAATCTTGCTTATTGGTGCAGGTAATTTCCATTCAACCCCTCAGTTTACTGGTATATCTATTTTAGACACAGGCTGTTCACAATAACTGGTCTGCCATGTTCCATCTGTACAAGTAGCCATGGCAACCAATACAGTTAGCTTCAACAATTCTAGAAGAAAAAAAATCACACAGGATTTATCACTATCATCATTATTATTACTACCGCTACTATTTGCCATGAAGTGATTTGAATATATGTAGAAAACTATGACAATTAATACTTACTTTCAGCATTCGACAAAGTGCAGGGATTACAGTCAACCAAAGCTAACTGCAAATGCTGTAAGAAGAGAGTGAGAAAATTAATGCACTAAATTCAGTCATATAAATATGTCTTAAAATAATTTTCAGGTATGTAAGGTCTAACATAACAGAACTATAATATGCAAATAAACCATACTAGACAACCAACTAGAATTACTCTGAACATTTACTGATGGCAACAGACAGGCTGTGGAGAATGGAAAACCTGGGAAAGAATTAACTTTATCAAATTACCCTATGCATATTTTTGTTTATATGAAAAAAGCTTTGGAATTTTTAGTCTTCAAATAAATAAAAAGTATCCTCTATAGTAATAAAAGCATAATATGCTAATTAGACCGGATGGCTGGATGACCTTCTGGACAAACCTGGAGTTGCAAGGGCCGAGGCAAGCTGCCGCAGCTGCGAGGGCCAGACCCCTTGCACAAATTTCATGCATCGGGCCTCTAGTATATAATAAAATGGTAATATGCAAATTGACCCTAACAGTGGAACAACCAGGAACGACCGGTCACTATGACATGCACTGACCACTAGGGGCCAGATGCTCCCGGGCTGCCAGAGGGATGTCTGACTGCCAGCTTAGGCCCAATCCCCCCACAGGGAGTGCGCCTAAGCCGTCAGTCAGACATCTCCCGGGGGGTCCCGGACTGTGAGAGGGTGCAGGCCAGGCTGAGGGACAACCCCCAATCCCAAGTGCACCAATTCGTGCACCAGGGTTCTAGTTAATTATAAAATAGTTTAATCAGAACACATCACTATTTTTAAAATGGAAAATAAAGGTCAATGGCATTAATGTCAGAACATCATTGCTTATCTCAAAATGAGATGTGAACATTTAGAAACAAAAAAATTACTATGAGAATTATCATAAAGGGTGAAACTATATGCCCTTACTGATTCTTCAATAATCACTATACTTAGTGCCTTTGAAATACTACAAAGAATGTACAGGCTATAAATAGCTTGTGTTCAAGTTCATTTATGACATATAATTACCCTTTTAGAATGTGCTATCATATGTGTAATAGTTATAATATCCACTTATAATGTCATATAAATGTGCCTAAAAAAATACATGTTAAATTCAATGTATAACACTAAGTTTTAAGAACACAAATCATAACAAAAAAACACTGGGTAACATCTAGTTTGTCAACATTAAGCCTAGTATGTAAACTAAGAGAACACAAACAAGTACTAGAATTGGTATGAAATCTTTAAGATAAAAAAATTAAAAATCTTTTAACCTCTAAAAATATTTTCACAAATGTATATTCAAATTTTTAGCATTTAAAGAAATCAACAGCCAATATACAAATCACTTTTAAAAAATTGACCACAATAAGCTCATTCCTATCTACTGCTGGGCAAACTGAAATGCATAATGACAATTTCTAGATGTAAGTTCATCTTTCTTTATCAAGAGAAATAATCATCAGCAAGTTTTCAGTACTATTTTTCAACACAGAATCAACAAAACGGCACTTGGTCAACTAGATCCCTCAGTTAACAAAAATAAACAAATATCAGCTATGCAGTGTTACAAGGAAAGAAAGATTAGAAGGCATCACTTGGTATGAACATAGTAATCATATTAATTCACGAATGTCTGTTATGTGCATGCATAATTAGGCTAACCTATATTTACAGTACTCTTACTATTTAAGGGTTGTAATATTTTGAATGGGCAAACTACAAACAAAATGACTATGACCCTTAAATATTTAATTATGTAATCAATAAATATTTATCAAGACCTATAATGCCCTTAGAACAATGCAGAAACTAGGGATACAATGATGAACAAAACAAAAGTAAAAAATTATTTGCCGTGGTTGACAGAATGAGGAAAAAAAAAATCCAAGACCTGAACACCCTGAGAACTGCTTTTATTTTCCCTTGGCCTACTAAGCAGATTATATGTCCTCAAACATCCCTTGAGTGCTACTACCATGGCAATATAAAACAGACTTTTAAAAAGTGAGTACTATGAAAGCAACGCATGCTTTATAGCCAACTGCTCTCCTCTAGACGAAAAGAGCAGCACAGCAGCCACACTTTTAGATTCTACTGCATTTCTAAATCTAATCTATCCTGCCAGCACAAATTAATATTTAGATAACACAGACCTCTCCTAACTGACCCATCAAACTACATAAACAGACGTGCAAAGAAACAGCCTTCAAGATGGCAGTATTTTAGTTTTATTATTATACTGAAATCCCACAAAGAGCAGAGAGATGCATAATTCAAATTGCCCAGCCTATATTTCATCTATCAATGCTCAATGAAACCAGGCAGAAATGGTTCTTGGCCATGTTTTATATAATCCTTAATCAACCTTAAAAGCAGCAATGAAGTCACTGAAGCACTATCTGAAACCCACAATTATCATGAAACACTAAACATTTCCAAACAGCAACAAAATAGAAAAATTACAAGAGTACATATTCAAAATCATGCATGTGAGAATGAAAAAACTTAAAGAATTACAAAGTTGAAGAAACTAAGCAGCCACACAAAAAACCACATAAAGAAAAACACTGATACACCTTTCAGTAAACTAAAGGGAGATGAACTGGGGATGACATGACCTCACAGTTTCACTTCTGGTATCTAAACCAGATGCAAAATAGATATACCTATTAACATATAAATCAGCAAAAATGACTACCAATTCTCAAGCCTAAAAATGTCATGGTAAAATATCCAGCACCCAACAGAAGCAGCTTGAAAGTACAAGATGGAGCAAAAGTAGAAATACAGTTGTGAGTGCGCGAAAGTTTATTCTTGTATTTATTAAATATTATATTATTTCCCACAGAACGAACTGTAAACCTACTTTTGCCATACCTGTACATATCTCATACCGAAATATTGCAGTACTGAAACTGATTACTGCTGTGTGAAAGTTATCATGCAGTAGAGGCTTTTGCATTTCAGACTATATACAAACCTCAAGGCAGAGAGCATTCTAAGGAAAATTAATTTCCAAGCCAAGAAGATTTACCTGAGACTTTTTTAAATGCTGCAGTTATTTTCTTTTTATAGAGCACTTCTGGTCCAATTTAACACAAGGTTCGATTCATTACAATTTCTGTTGACATCTTTATTACCAAAGTCACCTTTTGTTTTAAAAGCTTTTGACTTGTGCAATATTTCATAATAACTTTATAGTATTTTGTTTTATATAAACTGAGGAAGTTGATTTCTATCTGGAGGAAGGATATCTATATTCATGTAATTAACACATAAAACTAGAGTTTCAAGACTTCATTTTCCTTTAAATTATTTTACTTCTAGCTGTATAGTCTGTGATTACCTCATGAATCTTTTCAATTGTAGAACCCTTCAACTGTATTCCCAATCCTACAGACAAGCAATGAGATAGCTTTTCGTAACTGACAAAGTATGTATCATTTTATAAATAATTAATTTGGAGCACTGTTTGGATTCCAGATCTAATCTTGGATGTTCTGATTCAGTGGGTTGAGGGTGACACCCTGTGAACCACATAAAAGCTTCTAACAAATTATTCCAATGCCAGGTCAAGGTTAAATGCCACTAAAGTTTTCAAGTCATGTGCTTGCCCCCAAAAACCTTACTTTAGAGTACCTAGCAAGGTGTGTATAGGTGATAACACTGTCTCTACTCATTCAATTATGGCAGACACAGCCTTTTGGGAATAAAAGGTTGGTAACCAGCTTTTACTCTATAAGACAGGCACTCTGCTAAGGCTATGCATACATAACTAAACACAAGGCACACTGAAACTGGTATTGTAACAGAAGTTTAACAGACAATTCCATAATGGAATCCAAAAGATACAGATGAGAGAAGAAAGAAAGAGGTACTTCTGGCTTAGGAAACAATTTGTTTTTATTCCACTCCAACGAAACAAGTTTTTGTGGACCATTTAAGTAAGAGAAGGGAAGGTGTCAGGTACTCTTTCAAGTCAAAGGCAAATTATTTTCCTTAATCATTGTTACAGATCACCACAGTTCCAAAATATGAAAAGTGGTAATCATACTGAAATATATAAATGCAGCAAATCAACACATTGTACACATTAATCTTATACAATGTTATGTGTCAATTTATGTCAATAAGAAATTTTTAAAAGACTAGAATTTTCAAAATACCAGCTGGACGTGTTAAGCTACCATGAAAGAAATAGGACAGAAGCAGGTATCTATATCTATATAAAAGTCTAAGTGACCATTACGACCAACCAGTAGCTATGACACTCACTAACAACCAAGGGGAAGATGCTCAATGCAGGAGCTGCCCCCTGGTGGTCAGTGCACTCCCACAGTCAACCTCCTGTGGCCAGCCAACCTCCCATGGTCCCACCTGATAGGGGACTGGGGGAGACGGCCTGACAGGCAGAGGGGGACCCCACCTGTGCACGAATTTGTGCACCGGACCTCTAGTGGAATAATAATAGCAAATTTCATTTATCTTCAGACAACTAAACTAAAAAAAAAATATGCTGTTAAAGCTTCAACAAAAGAAATATGACATATTTTGGAAACTTAAGGCATGGTTAAAATTAATTTAATAACATCAAATTCTCAGTAAGTTTTGTATAATACAGTTCACAGTATCCTAATTAAATGAAACATTCTGCATTCTACAATAAATAAAAGACAGGAGGCATTTCACAGATTCAAAAGTGTTTTCTAAGAGGAAGTATATATCATCATGCCTTTATTTACTGTTCTGCCTTATTATCTTAGCATAAAAAAAATTACTATAAAACTCCTGAATCTGTATTGGGTATAAGATCAAACAAGACAAATGGAAATGAAGTAGTTCTTGAAGAAAAGAAAGGTAGACAGAAAGAATGTGGAAATGCTTTTTCACTCAGAAGTTTCATGTCATGTGTAACAGTAGAGGGAAGACAAGCTGAAATGAATTGTGCTGTCAGTTTGTAAAGAAAAAACACCTGTTAAGAGATAATAAAAGTAGCTCCTTTTTCTGCCAACCGCCCCCCCCCCCCATATTTCCAGCCCATCCTAGAAGAGCCATTTTATAGTCTCTTCCATTTATCTATTCATTCAAGAAACACTAAGAACCTGGTAAAATGTCAGGCTAACACACATCTCACCTGAGTTCAACTCATTTCCTTCTATAATTTTTACCTTCTTACCCCTTTCATAGTAACCCCTTCAATCATCACATCATCTTCAAATACCAAATTATAAGGGAACTTACACTGGTATCCCCATCAACTTCCCACAGGTTCCCTTAAAAAAGCCACCTTTTTACCTTTAAAAATCCAAAAAAGTTCTAATGTTGACACATTTCAGGGAAACTTAAATATGTAAGTATTAAGTTTGATCTTAATGATCTTCCATTAAATTAAATATGATCTTCCATTAAATTAAATAATATGGATTTAGTACATGTTATTTTGCATTTATTAGCTTCACAGGAAGAAAATAATTTTAAGCCTGCCAGGATGTGAAAATTAGAGGCATTATATAAAACTATTTGTCAATATTAGTATACTTTTATTGAAGTAATAATAGTACACTGCCTCAAATACATAATGAATGTAAGTAATTATCATTACTATCATTAAAAAGTAATGAAATAAAATCTGAATTATATGATATTAAACAGGCAACCAAGCCCACTTTGGGGGATATTACCTGAAAAAGAGAAGAAAAATAACAAAATATCATGTAGAAATGTCACCCTGAAATGGACTCTGATTCAGATAGTATAAAACTAATTAAATTAAGAATTGGTACCTCCACCACTCACTAAACATGTGAAATCGATACTGGCCAATATAATGGCAAAATAACACCATACGATTAAAAAGTAAGCTGGGCACTAACTTCACATTTCTGAGGATGGGATGAGTGACAAAAATACAAGTATTAAATTCTAGGACAAGAAAATGGATTTCACAAACAATATCTATACTGGCCCCAAATGAGGGGAATTTGCAGGGTGGGTAACAGTTATTCCAGTTCTACAGACACAAGGAGGATCAGAAGAGTTAAGCATCTTGCCCGAGGTCACACAATTAGTGATGTGACAGGGTCAAATTTTAAAACTAAATTTGCTTGCTCTGAAAGCTGTTTACACAGTACCAAAACCAGAACGAATCTGTTTCAGAAATACATTTTGGGAGAAAAGTTATTACCAGAGAGAGAAATAAAACAGGAGGCCCCGGAATGCATTTCATGTGTGGGTGAAAAGAAGGAATCTATTATGAAAATAAACTGCACTTGATTTAAATATTTTACCATCTAAAACGTACTGTATATGCAATATCCCTCCTTCAGGCACAGGAAAAAGAAATGAGGTAGAGAAGACCTAATCTGTAACACACAAGTTGTTCACACCATCCCCACACCAAAATACTCTTTACCCACCCTTTACTCCTCCATTAGATAGGAACAATGTATTTAGGAAATTGAATGCCCTGCTCAAACACTGGGTATAACTGATTGAAGAGTAACCATCTAAAATACAGCGTAATGTGCTACGACCTGCCAGACGAAGCCAGGGCTGCAAGGGAAGCCTGGGTCCCGGGTGCCTGCAGGCAGACAGAGGGAAACCTGGGTCCTGGGTGCCAGAGGGAAGCCGGTGTTGGCAGTCGGGAGAAGGAAGGCCTACTCTTGCACGAATTTTGTGCATCGGGCCTCTAGTATCTTTAATAAGGAATCAAATGAGAATGGCCATGTGGCTTATTTCTGGCCAATGAGATACAAAGTAAAGTATTCTTCAGTGAGGAAAAAAAGGGGGAACATCTGTAATACTTTCAACAATAAAGATAAAAACAAAATAAGAGTCCATAAAGAAAAGCATATCTGAAGGATGTTTGTATTTTTTTTAAAAAATGTGCCCAGTCAGTGCTCGCTTCGGCAGCACATATATACTAAAATTGGAATGATACAGAGAAGATTAGCATGGCCCCTGCGCAAGGATGACACACAAATTCATGAAGCGTTCCATATTTTTAATACATTCTTAGTATTTAAAAAAAAAAAGTGCCCAGTCAGTGTGGCTCAGTGGTTGAGTATCGACTCATGCACCAAGAGGTCACTGGTTTGATTCCCGGTCAGGACACATGCATGGGTTGTGGGCTCAATCCCCAGTAGGGGTGTGCAGGAGGCAGTCGATCCATGTTTCTACCTCTCCCTCTCCCTTCCATATCTTTTTTTTGTAAAATTATTTTGAGGAGATCTTTTGAAGTCTGCATCTTTCTCCTCTATAAAATGATTATCAGATATTTATTGAGCACTTATAACATGCCAGTACTACACTAAGCACCTATGCCACCACTGTATAATACTTCCTATATGAAACATGAAAAAGGAATAATCTCCCTTTCATTGTACCTGGTGTGTAGCCTTAGAATAAGCCAACATAGAACAGAAGAAAGTGAATCCTTGATAAAACCTTGTATCAGTTCTATCAACCAATTCTGAAGGATGGACTTCACATTATAGGAACTACTTTTTGTTGTTATTTTAACCAGCTTGAGTTGGAATTTCTGAGGTTGCAGCCCAAACTATCTAATACCAATACTTTGTGCTAGAAAACAGTTTCATATAGTGGGAAAGTCATCAGAGGTTCCACATCTATTCATATAGCTAGTCTTTAGGAAAATTGAAATTCACCTAAGGGGAGAGGGACATGCCGTTCCTTCTGATTCCTACCTTCATCTACACTAAAAGCTAAGTTCTTATAGTAATATGTGGAAATAACACCTTCTCAACTAAAAATGCTGATGCCTAAAATTCTACTGAAAACAGACAAGGAATACTGGAGAGAGAAGCCTTAAAAAGCTAATGTCAAAAAAAGAAATGGGGGGGGGGGCAATGTCAAGATGAGATAAAAAGCAAATGAAACTGCATGATGGGGAAGAAAAATATCTATGTTTATATAAATGATACAAACATAAGAATGATAAATCAAGTATTTTAAATAAATGGAGGTTGGGGGTAAAACAAGAAGACTGCACTTATGGCAATTTTGCTAAAATCACTATTACTTGAAGGTTTGGTTAGCTTTTAACTATGTCTGAATATAGTTAAAAAGTTGTATGTAGGAAGTTTCTGTTGAATATGAATAAGTAGGACACTTTCAATTAGCCATGGAACACTGTCTAACCCTGTTTCCCCTGACTAAAGGGGATTTTAAATAATGCCACCTTCATGGAAACAGATCTTTGCATCCATAGAATTATTACAAACTAGAAACCTGGTGATTGCTAAAATCTATTACTTGAAGGTTTGGTTAGCTTTTAACTATGTCTGAATATAGTTAAAAAGTTGTATGTAGGAAGTTTCTGTTGAATATGAATAAGTAGGACACTTTCAATTAGCCATGGAACACTGTCTAACCCTGTGTT
>NW_006284850.1:78288-86354 GCF_000327345.1 Myotis davidii
CCGCAGCAGCAGGAGGGGAACCTTGGCTTCCTCCATCACTGGAGCAAGCAAGCCTCCTGTTCGCTTCAGCTGCCTGGCTGCTGGCCACCATCTTGGTTGGCAGTTAATTTGCATATCTCGCTGATTAGCCAATGGGAAGGGTAGCGAAGTTACAGTTAATTACCATGTTTCTCTATTATTAGATAGGATACCACTGTACTGATATTCAGAGATATTCACATTTCACACAATTTAGGACATTCTGATTACTTTTTTCCACTCAAATATATTTCCTAACAACATTTACCAATCTACTACCCAAGACACTTGTTCCACACATAATAGGAGTTGTGACAGCATTGTAAAATACTCAAATAATTTTATTTTTTTAAGAGTCTTTGTTAGATAATATACACTGTGAATGTCCAAGAGGGGGTAAAATATACAAGGTAGCACATTTAAACTTTATTTTCCATTTCTAATCCATTCATATCCCATAATATATAGCCTGAGAAATGCTGCTGTAAGCTTGAGGAAAAACTGGTAACTTCCAGGCATCCCTTATTCTTCACACTACTTACTTACATTTACCCTCAGGCGTATTCTTCAAACTGCACTTACCTGTGACAATTATGTGATCTAAATAGTTCACAATCTACTTGTTTTAGTGTTTTTGGTTGTCTCTCTTTTTGTTACCATCAACATTGTGCTTTATAAACTCATGAAAGATAAAAACTGTATTTGCAGTCTACTTTAAAACTCTAGAAGAATTAGGCACTCTTAGATCCAGTTTAAAAAAAGAAAAAACTTTCAGTAATTCCTAATTAGTGAATTCAAATTACAACCAACTGTACAGTCATTCTTTATCTCCCTCCCTTCAGAATCAAGACAGTATCCATCAGAGCTATTTAGAACATGGCAACCATTATGGCCATAAATTCACAAAAACTTTAGCTTTTCTCTAGAACTTTGATTCCTTTCAAAAAGCAACACTTTTGTCATGCAGGGAAGCACTATATTAATGAAAATCCCAGGGAGACCTAAAGTGATGGCACAGATAGCACAAGAAGCTCAATGAAAAATTTAAGAACTATCAAATTTCCATAGAAAGTGAAATACTTAACCAACAATGTATTATCTTTTCCCAGTAACGTTTATACTGATCCACCAGCAGTACAACTGACTTTCGGAGAACACTTTTAAAAATATTTTCTATATGAGATATGCTCTACTGGTAAAGGTGGAAGGATTTCTAGTGAAACGAATACAAATAAATGGTGAATGATTTGGTCACACCATCATTAGGTAGCTGCTTCTAACCTCTATGGTGGCCAATTGCTTATAGAGAAGTATTTCCAATGTCCAAACTGAAATTGAAACCCTCACCCTTTCCTGATAGCAAACCTCAAAACTTTAACCTCCTCCCCAGAAAAGTTAAATGATGTGTGATTAATTACCTATGTCTTAGCATAATAACTACTTTGTGCCCTGAAACCCAACATCTGTATCTTTCCAGTTCACAGCTGATAAATAGGTCTTTCACTTAAATTTTTAAATTTTCTTTTGAGGTGCTGATATAAATTCCAACATTTCTCAATGCTCTAACATTTAACAACCCCCTCCCCGCAAATGAAACATTGTGTCTTAGAGAAAAACCACAACCTACCTTTAAACTAGACTCATAGTCTGTGTTCACTTTGAACATAAGCCCAAGTCGTAAATGAATTTCCTTGGCTCGACAAAAGCTGGGATCAACATAAAGCACCTCCTGAAATGCTTTAATTGCCCTGAAAGAATACAGACATAAGACAGCTTAACTTTTTAACATTTGCATGAATTTTTGCTTGGTAGCACAGTAAAACTTACGATTTACACAATATTGTTAAAAGGAAATGCAGTTTTATAAAAATGATGTGACTGAAGAGTTTTTTTTAAAAAAAGACTGCAAAGGGGCATCTGGGTCTTTCATATAATTGAATGTACAGAATCTAATCTTATATAATAAAAAGGCAATATGCAAATCGATGAAATGGAGGAACAACTAGTTGCTATGATGCACACTGACCACCAGGGTGCAGATGCTCAACGCAGGAGCTGCCCCCTGGTGGTCAGTGCATTCCCACAGGGGGTGGGCCACTCAGCCACAAACCGGGCTGACCGCTGGCGAGTGCAGCAGCGGTGGCAGGAGCCTCTCCTGCCTCTGCAGCAGCACTAAAGATGTCTGAAGCCGTCAGTCGGACATCCCCCAAGGGCTCCTGGACTGCTAAAGGGTGCAGGCTGGGCTGAGGAACCACCACCGCCCGACATGCCGAGTGCATGAATGTTGTGCACCAGGCCTCCAGTTTAATACAAAAGATGAAAAGGAAGATCAGTTAAATTTATTCTCAATTATTCAAATAATATTTTATATTAAAACTAGAGACCTGGTGCACAAATTTGTGCATGGGTGGGGTACCCTGGCCTGATTGGTGATCGCCCAATAGGGGCTGTGGGAGGTTGGCCCTCTAGGGGAGGGGCTGTGGGAGGTTGGCCAGCTCCAGTTTTTCCAAGTAGTCTATTCCTTCAGTTGTGCACTCCTATTTTTTTTAAACATATTTTATTGATTTTTCACAGAGAGGAAGGGAGAGGGATAGACAGCCAGGAACATCAATGAGAGAGAAACATTGATCAGCTGCCTCCTGCACACCCCCCACTGGGGACATGCCCGCAACCAAGGTACATGCCCTTGACCGCAATCGAACCCGGGACCCTTGAGTCTGCAGGCCGACGCTCTATCCACTGAGCCAAACCGGTTCTGGCCATTCCTATTTTTAATGTTCTAAACAATACAGTAAAATGTTTAAGTTTAATAGGTGTTTGCTGATGCCATCACTTTCATAGTTGGCTGATTAAATTGTGTGCGTGTGTTGGGAGGGAAGGGACACTCCAGTCTCTTTACTAAACCAGATCCCCTCATCTAGCAAAATATATCTAAGTTCACTTTCATTATATTTTCTAAACTTTTACTAATGTTTTATCTCCTGTGCGCTTCTTCATTTTTTCCCACCTGAGGGGAACAAAGGAATAAAAAAGGGGAGAAAATGTGTGTGTGTGTGTGTGTGTGTTGTGTGTGTGTGTGTGTGTGTTGGGGGGTATGTGAAGAAAATAGATAACACTCAGACTACATTTTAAATTTGGTCATCATTTTACCACATTCGTGTCACCAAACTGCATACAGCCAGAACATAATCTCTATAGCAGAAGCTAAACGAAAACACCAAAGCATACAAATTCTGATTGACAGAGAATTTTAGAACATGAGAAATAGCTAAGGAAAACTATAAAATACTTTTGATACAATGTGTGGAAAGATTTGTAGTTTTCAAATATTAGAGCATATTCTCTACTGATACAAAAAAGTTCATATTGCTGTGCATGAGTATCATTGGCATTTTTTCTTAAAATTTAAAAAGATGTTTTTTTATATCACCACAATTATTTCTATAGATTTTCAGCTTAAATTTTTCTGCATTTAATGTGTGCCATTGCTAACAATTTAAAAGAATAAGTAATAGAAAGCTAAAACCTCAATAGCACTACCTATGAAAAACATGCATGTGCTAAATATATTTTAAAACAATGGTCACTTTTAATAAGACTTCAAGAAAGTGATTTAAAAAGCCTCCTTTAAAACTATATCAGAAATGATATTAACTAAATGGCCTTAGCACAGTTTCAGTACATTTGGGAAGAGACAATAAAACTCAGTTCTTTGAGGCTAATAAAGCTGCTGAGTCCAGAGAGTTCCCTCAGGAATATCTAAAAGGGCTAGTATTCTAGCTCTGAATCAGTAATAACATTTTATAAATATATAACAGATATATAGCTCCACACATATATATTAGGAAATTTAGAGGTTCCTTTTAAATGACACAAATAGATTTGATGAAGTAATCAAAGAGACAGGTAAGATTTTTAAAGGTGGACATGGAAAGAAAAGGCAGACCAAACAGAGTAGATGGCACGAACAAGGTTACATAGGTTAAAAAATGCTCAAGATGTTTTCAGGGAAATGATAATACAGTGTGACTGACATAAAGAACGTATTTAGCTAAGGGAGCAGTGAGGCTAAAAGGATCATTTGAGGTTGAACCAGAGAGGACCTTAAATGTGAGGCTAAATTAGAAGTATCATACACTGGGTTATTCACATTGGCATTTGCTAATGTATTACTACCTCCTGGCTCTTTTGCGCTCTCTAGCCAATCTTTGTATAATCACTCCAGACACTGGGATTCTTTATTCCCTCCTATTGAGTGTGTGCTGGGGAGAGGAAGAGGAGGGAGTAGTCAGTCTTGTCTAAAAGTCTGAAAAGGTAAAAGTACTGGCCATCACAGATAGTTTATCCATAAATCTTTCTATCACAGTACAAGTCATTCCCCAGTTCAAATAACCTGGGGATCACTGATCCATAATGAAGACCTGAGAAATTCCAATAGCTTTCTAATCTAAGCCTTCTTTAATTATAATCTCATGCTGGATTCTTTCAGGGACACATACAACTATTATATGTGAAGTGGTTCAATATCTCTGAAGGAATATCTGATCATTTTAAGAGATTATTGTAAAATGTAGGCATAGGGACATTAAAATATGCTGTATTTATTACACACACAATATGGGGCGGGGCAAAAGTAGATTTAGAGTTGTTCATATGAAAAATAATATAATAATAAGTAATAATGCAAGAATAAATTCCATTTCACATACAACTATAAACCTACTTTTTACCCACACTGTATATCAAACAAAACACACCAAGAACAAAAACAAGTCATTCACTGGAAATAACTGGACTTAGTAGTTTTATGTCAACTTACCACTGAAATGCATTGTAATGGAAGTAGACCAAACCAAGACCATATAAAAAGGCAGCATTCTATAAAGAAAGGGGAAAAGAGTTTTAGGAAAAGCACTTATGTTTAATGCATATGTCATTATTAATATAAAATATGGTACCCAAGATGATTTAAGTTATGAAAACTCTATCCTACATTACAATATATTTGAGAAACATTTTTAAAGCACTGAAATAACAGTGATCAGATGAGTCAGCAAAGGGACGGAATCCAATCAATTTGATGAGATTCTCTGATTTCTTTTTAATCAAACCTGCCCTGAAATAAAAAAAATTTTGTCAGCAGAATTCTATGGGCAAAACTACAATAAAAACCTATTATTCAGGAATAAGAAAATGCTTGGAATACGCTATCCTATTATCTCTTGCTTGCATCTGTATTTTTTCTCTAGTTCAGTGGTTCTCAACCTTCCTAATGCCGCGATTCTTTAATACAGTTCCTCATGTTGTGGTGACACCCAACCATAAAATTATTTTTGTTACTACTTCATAACTGTAATTTTGCTACTGTTATGAATTGTAATGTAAATATCTGATATGCAGGATGTATTTTCATTGTTACAAATTGAACATAATTAAAGCATAGTGATTAATCACAAAAACAATATGTAATTATATATGTGTTTTCCGATGGTCTTAGGCGACCACTGTGAAAGGGTCATTCGACCCCCAAAGGGGTCGAGACCCACAGGTTGAGAACCACTGCTCTAGTTCTTTCTGTTTCTTGAACTGGATTTACTTTTATGTTTGGTGTTGCCAAGAACACAGTTCAAACTGAAAGTAAACGTACAATATAAACCTAGAACAAATTTTAGTATTAAAAATAAATCGCATGCTAAAATGACACCTAGCCATTTATATTTGGGGTTTTAAACATCAGTGATGCCTATTTTCAGTAAAAAACAGAGACACTTATCCAGACTCATTTTGACCTCTGGCCTCCAAACAGAAACTAGCTATCTATTCCCTTTTTTAGTATCTACCTTGTGTTTTATCAATAAAAAAGCGTATTTGTTTTAGTAAATCTTCCCTATTAAAAAAAAAAAAGCAAACCTTTCACACTCATCTTTGTGAACAAACTTCTCCAAACCTATATTCTAAAACCTGAAAATTTTAAACTCTTAGTAAATTGTGTCTTGCCAAACTGTCTTGGGTTGCATTTCTCCAGAAGCGTCGCCTAAGACAGTGATGGCGAACCATTTGAGCTCGGCATGTCAGCATTTTGAAAACCCTAACTTAACTCTGGTGCCGTGTCACATCTAGAAATTTTTTGATATTTGCAACCATAGTAAAACAAAGACTTATATTTTTGATATTTATTTTATATATTTAAATGCCATTTAACAAAGAAAAATCAACCAAAAAAATGAGTTCGCGTGCCACCTCTGAAACGCGTTGTCATAGGTTTGCCATCACTGGCCTAAAACAAAAGGTTTTAGTGCAAGATTTATTTGTAGTTACCCTAGGAAGCACCAGTAAAGAAGTGGAGAACTGAAGTAGGAAAGGGAAGGAAATCAAGAAAGGGCGCAGTATGGCTGGTCATGCAGCTGAGAGCAACTGGCATTTGATCCTGTTGTGAATCTCTAGGAGACAGTGTGGAACATTCCTCAGTCATCTTGTCCTGGGTGTGAGGGAACTAGAGTATGGATCCCAACGGCTGCCAGTTATTGCTTGGAAAAAAAGAATGTGATGTCTACACCCCCAAGTGTAAACAGTTGGGTGAGTTTTTGGTATGCAACTTTTTTTTAATACTACAATTTGTTCTGGGGTTAAATTGTGCACTTCCTTTGAATTCTAAGTACCTTTTTGGAAAACTGAAAAATGTTTAATTACATCTTAAAATGTACTATGCATGAAAATTTGATTTCATTCATTACTCATTAACCCCAACTTTCCAAGTGAGAAAATTACATGCTACAGGAGTATTCACAAATGCTGGTATTTGCAAAGTTTCAGACATCTATTTCAAAAGTTCAGGTTTTAAAAAATTTTCAATTTAGTTGGAAATGGTTTTAATCAGGATCACTTATTTACTACCCCATGCCCTGAAATAAACTGAGTATTTACTAGGTGTCAGGGACAATACTAAAAGGTTGAACAGGCCAAACTGATCAAAATATACTTCTCTGGCTCTCAGGAAGTATGCACCTAGTGTGTGTAGAGCGTGGGGGTGGAGAGAACAGGTATATTCAGAATGCAGGATTAGTTAACTGGAGAAGTAGTTAAGTCATCACATGTTCTCCCCAAGAAGTCTAATTTGAAAAACAACTATCTTCTTAAGTGGAGGTGATGGAGAGGAAGGGAGCATATGAATAAAAATAGATAACATTTTTCACCAATTTAGGTAATTGCCCAGAGAAGGTGGTGTGGGGTATGGTGGAAATATGAGTTTATTGAGGGGCATTTCTGCTTTCAGGACACACCCTAAATTCTCCGAATTGCCTCACTTGCTTGACAGTTCATCCTTTCCCTTCTAGGAAATCTTAACTTCATCCATATCACTGTATAAATTCTATCAGTTACTCAAGATCCATTTTAAATGCCATCTTTCTCATGAAGCTCTGCTACTTCAACACCTCACTAGAGGTAACTCTTCCAACCTTTGTTTGGCCTTAGCATAATGTCTCTATCATATAACATAGAGGCCTGGTGCATGAAATTCGTACACAGGTAGGGTCCCTAGGCCTGGCTGGCGATCAGGTCTGATCGGGGCCTTCTGGCTGCTGGCTGGAGCCTCCCTTCTCTGGCTGCTGGTCGGGGCCTTCCACTGCTCCACGCCGCCGCCTCCCCCCCCTCCCCCAGTGGTCAGCACACATCAAAGCAAACAACTGAACTCCTGGTCGAACTCCCAAGGGGACACTTAGTATGCATATAAAATCTTAATGTCTTTCCGTCCTCCCCCAACCCCCTTCCTCTGAGATTGATCAGTCCATTCCATGTTTCCATGCATGTGTGTTGAGTGTCTGTCCCATGATGGTCATTGTGCGTCATAGCTGCCAGCCAGTCAGCCAGTCCACCAGTCACTTAGGCTTTTATAGATATAGAAGATTATTATATGACTAGTGGCCCGGTGCACGAAATTCATGCATGGAGGGCGGGTTCTCTCACCCTAGCCTGCACCCTCTCCAATCGGGGACCCCTTAGGGGTTGTCCAACTGCTGGTTTAGGCCCGATCCCTGTGGGATATCCCT
>NW_006284850.1:86744-114046 GCF_000327345.1 Myotis davidii
GTCAGAAGCTCTGCCTCCTAGGTAGCCATTGGTTCTTCAGAGCACCCACATTTGGTTCTGATTGGTCAGTTCTTACCCAGTCAGCGTCTCTGGGCTTATCAACAGGGCCTGATCAGAAAGGCAGGCTGATCAGCAGCCCTGGTGGAGGCCTGCAGAGAAATGGAGGCGTGGCTGCTGGCCAGACTGGGAGAGAAAGAGAGAAGCAAGTGCTAATCAAAAGCTGCCACAGAGGCAATGGACCAGTCCCTGCTTCTCTCTTCAGGTCTCTCTCTGGCCCTGATTCCAACACTCTCAACAGTGAGTGCTGGGGCACCACACCTACAGCAGAAGCCTTCAGTGCTGGGTTGTCATGGCAGCCCAGGGCTGACTGCAGTACTGACTTCCGGTTGGTCAAGCCTCGGTCTTATCAGTCGTTGCGACCCAGGGTTTTTATATATTAGGATAGTAAGAATTTAATTTTATGCAAAATGCTAACATTTCTTTTAAAAGGTTCTAACAACCCTTTAAGGTGGTAGAAGGCCTCATTTATAGAGTGAAGAAAGAAGGATCAGCAAGATTAAGCAACTTGCTCAAAGAAACAGAACTAAGTAGCAGACATAGAAACTGAATCTAGGTCTGTCTCCAGAGCTTACTCTTAACTACTCTATTTTTGTTATTTGATAAAATAACCTAAGACAAAAATGCCACAAAGGTAAGAGTTCTAAGCATCTGTGTATCCCCTCTTATCAGTGTGTTCCACATAGCAGAGGGGTGGGGAATGACCACCTCCGTGCCATAAGGCCCAGGAAAACATTTGGTCTGGCCCTGCCAAGGGAACCGCAGGTGGGACTTAAAATTTAATAAATCTAGGAGCTTTTTTCATAGCAACATAAATTAATATTAAGTGAATTATATTAAGCAAATGATGTTATAAATATCCAAATGGCCCTTGGCAGAAAAATGGTTCCCCACCCCTGACATAGCAGATACCCAAAAGTTTAGTAAAGTGAATCACTTTACATCACAGTATTTAAGCTCAGTTCCCTAAGTGACACAGAATTAGTATGTGGCATAGTCCCTACTAACTTGAAGCTTATACATTGTGGCAAGGAGTTAAGTTTCATTTTTCCATTAATAGTTAACAATGTAATTCAAACCTTTATTGAGCCCCTAATAAGAGCGATAGCAGAGTTATCAGCACTGGGAAGACAATAGTGAACAAAATAGGGAATGATCCCTATCACCAATGAATTTACAATCTAATGACAAAAGATTATAAAATTAATTGCATAGTAATATATTCTCAGCTACAACCAACCACATGATCTCACTTTTATGCTGCATCTAATGAACAAAATAAACTGACAAACAATGAAGCAACTGACTGTGGAATCTCAAGAGGGAAGGGGTGGAGAATTAACCAAAAAATTTATATGCATACATGCATAACCCATGGACACAGACAATACTGTGGTGAAGTCCTGGGGAGGGGGCAAGAGGTCAATGGAAAAGGTCAATGAGGGGGGACACATCTGTAATACTTTCAACATGAAGACCAAAAAATAAAAACCAGCTCACTCTTCACACAAATAAAGATAGATGACTTTACTAATAAATTCTGCATAACTTTTAAGGAAGAAATAATACCAATCCTACACATACAACAGAGAAAACAGCAATTCCCAACTCACTTTATGAGGCTAAAATTATCCTGATGCAAAAATCAGTCACATGAAGAAAATGACGAAGTAGCATCATTTATGGACAAAAGTTCAAAAATCCTTAACAAAATATTACACTAAAGCCAGCAACATAACACATGTGAATAAAAGGGGTTTATAAAAACAATGTCTGAAGAACCAGGCCATGTAATTAAGCATGTAACACGTTCTTAAAAATCCATAGGATCTCAGTAGATGAAGAATAATAAAATTTGACAAATTCAATATATTCATTGTAAATGGGTGGTGGGAAAGAGCCTCTAAGTAAAACCAATAACAGAAGAGAACTTCTTCAATATAAATCTGCAAAAACCTTACACCTAACATCATATTCAATGGTGAAAACTGAATGTTTTCCCCCAAAGATAAGGAACAACAAAAGAATATTCCTTTATATGCAACACTGTACCAAAGTTCCTTGTTAATCCAACAAGGCAACAAAAAAATTAAAGTGTATCTACAGATAAGAAAAGAAAAATTAAAAGTTCCTTTAACTGCAGACAGCATGATGAAGTACATAGAAAATCCAAAGAAATCTAGAGCAAAGCTA
Organism: Myotis davidii; assembly: GCF_000327345.1. Classification (NCBI taxonomy): domain Eukaryota; kingdom Metazoa; phylum Chordata; class Mammalia; order Chiroptera; family Vespertilionidae; genus Myotis; species Myotis davidii. The sequence goes on from NW_006284850.1 coordinate 88,995, forward strand.
CTAGAACTAGTAATTAGCTTATCAAAATAGAAGGCTGCTAAGTGTACAATAATCTACTGTGTTCCAGTAAAATAGCAACAAACAATGAAAATAAACTTTACAATGCCTCCAATCACAACATCAAAAAAAGTAAAGCCGAAACCTGTTTGGCTCAGTGGATAGAGCGTCGGCCTGCGGACTGAAAGGTCCCAGGTTCGATTCCAGTCAAGGGCATGTACTTGGGTTGCGGGCACATCCCCAGTGGGAGATGTGCAGGAGGCAGCTGATCGATGTTTCTCTCTCATCGATGTTTCTAACTCTCTATCCCTCTCCTTTCCTCTCTGTAAAAAATCAATAAAATATATATATTTTTTAAAAAAGTAAAATAACAGAAATAAACTTTAAAACGTGTAATGAAAACTATCAAACATTGCTGAAGGAAATTAAAGACCTAAATAAATGGTGAGCTATACCATTAGTAAATGCATTATTATTGAAATAATGTAATACTTTCAACAATAAAGATTTAATTTAAAAAAGAAAGTAGAAATTCTTCCCATATTGATTTATGCAAATAATGTGGTGCCAATCAAAACCTTAGCAGGATAATTCGACAAACAGCTTTTAAACTTTATGTGGAAGGCAAAACAAACAAACAAAAACCACACAATTTGAAAAAGAACACAGAGAACTTACAGTGCTTGATTTCAAGACTACAGCAACAAAACAGGGTGACAGTGGCTTAAAAACAGACACAGATAACTGGAACATAACAGAGGATCTAGAAATGCACACAAAATTAAATGGCCAATTGATTTTTATCAAAGAGCAAATGGTAACTCAATTTTGAAAGGATTGTCTTTCCAACAAATGATGATGGAACAGGGCTATCAATTTGACCGAGGGGGATACAGAGGGAGCCCACACATTAATGATTATCTCACATCATGAACAACTTGACAACTTGAAGTGTACCATAAACCCAAACATAATAATTGTGACTATAGAAATTCTAGGGGAAAAAAGCTGAGGAAACTTCATAATGTTGGGATAGGCAAAGATTTCTTAACAGAACACAAAATCAGAGGCTATAAAAGGAAAAAACTGATTAAATGAACTTCATCAAAATTATGTAACAGTCACTCTTCAAAAGGTACAATTAACAAAAAGGCAAGCCACAGACTGGGAGAAATTTCTAAAACATATACCTGATAAAGAGCTTTTATCCAGAGTATGTAAAGAGCCTATACAACTCAATTAATGAGACAAAAAAGAAGTTAAAAATGAGCAAAAGACATGAATAGGTAGTTAAGAAAAGAAGGACTACAAAAGGCCAGTAGCACATACAAGATGCTCAGCATCACTATCATCAGGGAAATGCAAATAAAAAGAAAATGAAAAACCATCACTTAATTACTAGAATGGCTAAAGTTAAAAAAACTGACAATACCAAGTACTAGTAGAGATGCAGAACAACTGGAAATCTCATTCATTGCTAATTGAAATCTAAACCACTGCAGCCACTTTGGAAAACAGTTTGGCATTTAAACCTACAACTGCAATATTGTGGCCACTGTAATTAGGTAGCTATTAATTTAATAACAGGAAAGAAGCAAAGGGAAGGCCAGGCATTATAAGCATGGCCATCTGGGCAGCTTCACCAGGAAGCTGCAATTGCACACACCCTGGGGAACCACCAGTCCATCCCCTGTAGATTACTGAGGGAAAGGACTGCACAAAGGAGAAGATGGGCGCATGAGCAGTGAGTCAGGATAATACAGGGAAGGTACTTGCCTGTCAGTCTAATCAAAAACAAAGATAATTAGCTAGAAGGTGTGAAACCACTGCAAACTCGTGAAATTTGAAAATACATAATTCCCAGACAAAGTTCTCTCTCTTATTCCTCTGGCTTTGCTCCTGCTTCCCTGTGTTCCCTCCATAGTCATGTGGACCATGTGGACCCCACAGGCCATGGACTGCAGCTGGGAACACAAGCTACGCTAGCCTGGTGCTGGACTGGACTGTGCAGATATGGAGTGGAAACTCTAGGCCACGGCTTTCATTCTGGCCCTGCTAAAGACAACATGGGACATTTTCCCTGGCGGGACAGAGGGAGATGGGGCCTTGGAAACCCAGGAATTTAATTCCACGCAAATAAGTATCATTTATTCTCTCATGCAAGCCTCAGAAAATTCCTTTTCTTGTGACATCCCAAGAAGTTCACTTGAACTGGTAACAGGCAGGGACGCGGAGGACAATATGACCCAGGATTTCCAAATCCTAGGTGTATATACCAAGAAAAACAAAAACCTATGCCCTCACAAAGACAAATAATGTTCACATTACTTCATTCATATTTGACCAAAAAGTGGACACAACCCAAATATCAATCAACTGATAAAAGAAAAAATTAAATGTGGTATAAGTATTGTATACTACTTAACAATAAAAGAAACACAATATTAATACATACAATATGAATGAATCTCAAAAATGGCAAGATGAATGAAAAATATCCATAACAAAAGAATACATGCTGTTTGAATCAAGTTGGGTGACATTCAGGAAAAGCCAAAATTAGAGAGAGAGAGAAAGCAGATAACTAACTGGTTGCCTGAAATGAGGGGTCAAAAGTGGGAATCAACTTTACAGGGGCACAAGGGAACACTGAGTGATGGAAATGTTCTATATCTTAATTGTGGTAATGGTTACACAACCCCATACATTTGCTGAAATGCAGTAAATTTGTACACTTAAACTATTGTAAATTATAGCTCAAAAAAGCCAGAGGAAAGAAAACCCTGATATTTTTGTGGGCTAAAGTTAATTAGAGTGTATATTTGGAAAAATAAGCCATTAAAGGACAGCCAGAGGAACTGTTAAAAAAAAAAAAGAATAGGGAAATGGTACCCTAGCACTACCACATATTAAAACATATAAAACCTCTGTAAGTAAAGTAGCATATAAATTAATGAACAGGACTAAGGAAATAGACCAGAAAATCCAAATACAAAACTGCATATGAAAATTTAGTATATAATTAAGGCAACATCTCAAATTAGTGGAAGAAAAGATAGATTTTTTTAAACAATATACTGTGTTGGCATAATTCCTCACACTATACATCTCAAACTGATCACAGATTTAAATTAAAAATGAAAAGCATTGAAATACTAAATTTAAAAAGTGGGTGAATTTCTCTAACACCTATGAGTGAGGAAAAAGCTGTCTTATGATTCAAAATGCAGATGCAACTTAAGATTGACAAATTTGACTACGAAGAAAAAAATTTCTGCATGGGCAAAAACAAACACACAAAAAGCAAAGTAAGACAAATGACAAATATCTGTGATTTCTATCACAGGAAAAAATATACCGTACATAAAATATGGCCATAGAAAACAGACAAAGAAAACAATGGTCCAATAGAAAAATGAGCAACAGAAATATTTCAAAGAAAAAGAACTACAAAATAGTCTTCAAACTTCAATTTAAAAACAACCTCACTAACAACTAAGAAAATACAAATTTAAACAACAATAAGACACCATTTCTGACCTATCAGATTGGCAAAAAGCCCACTGACATAAACTTTCCAGGTTAAGACCAAAGGGAAATAAATATTCCCAAAGGAGTGGTATTTAACAATTAAGCTTCCACCTAGCAATCCCACTTATGAAGAACTCTATATCAAAGAGTCTTTATACCAAAGAATTGCTAACAACATCATGAGAAGACACTTTTACTACTTATTGCGGTGCCATCTATAAAGGACAATACTGAAGCAACAGGTTGAATAATCTATAATAAATCATCATGACCTTGAGGTAGGCAAAGATTTCCTAGGTACAATACCAAAAGCATAAGTAATAAAAGAAAACGTTGCAAAATTGGATGTTATCAAAATTAAACATTTTTGCAGTTCTAAATACACTATCAAGAATAAAACAAGTTGCCCTAGCTAGTTTGGTTCAGTGGATAGAGCGTCATCCTGTGGACTGAAGGTACCCAGGTACGTTTCTGGTCAAGGGCACATGCCCAGGTTGTGGGCTTGATCCCCAGTAGGGGACATGCAGGAGGCAGCCAATCAATGAGTCCCTCTCACCATTGATGTTTCTATCTCTCTCCCTTCTCCCTTCCTCTCTGAAATCAATAAAGATATTTTTTTAAAAATTAAAAAAAGAATAAAGCAAGCTATACAAGCCATCAAATAGACCATCAAGAAGTAACTATAAAAGCCACAGACTTAAGAAAAATTCAAATTACATATCCAATAAGTGATTCACTGTAACAGGAATGTACCATAAAGAACTCTTACAATGCATTAATTTTTTAAAATTGATTTTAGAGAGAGGAAGGGAAAAAGGGAGAAAGAAAGAGAACCATTGCTATGTTGTGCCACTTATTTATACACTCATACAATGCACTAATTTTTAAAAAAACAAATTTAAAAATAGGCAAAGGGTTTATACAGGCACTTAACCAAAGAATATATATAAATAGGTAATGTGTTCATTAAAAGATATTCAACATCATCAGTCATTAGGAAAATGCAAATAAAAAACATAATAAGATACTAGTTTACATCTTCTAGGATAGCTACACTAAAAAACTGAACAGCCCTCTCAGTGTGCTCAGTGGTTGAGCATCGTCCTAGGAACAAGGAGGTCAGGGCATATGCCCAGGTGTGCAGGAGGCAGCCAATGGCTGATTCTCTATCATTGATGTTTCTCTCTCTCTCCTCCTCTCCCTTCGTCTCCAAAATCAATAAAAAAAATATATTTAAAAAAACTGAAAAATTCAAGTGTTCACAAGGATATGAAGAAATTGGAACGATTGCTGGTGAAACTATAAAGTGGTACGGTACTCTAGAAAACAGTTTCTAAAAATTTTAAACATAGATTTATTCTGCAACCCAGCAATTCCACTCCTAATTATCTACCTAAGAAATATAAATATATATATCCACACAAAAACTTGTACACAGATGCTCACAGTAGCATTATTCACAATAACCAAAAAGTGGGAACAGCTTAAGTGCCCATTAAGTGATGGCACATCCATACATTGGAATATTATTAGAGAGTAAAAAGGAATAACGTATTAATAGATGCCATAAATGGATCAACTCTGAAAACATATGCTAAGGGAAAAGAACAAGTCACAAAAGACCACATGTTATATGACATTTGTATGAAATATCCTGAAAATAGAAATACATACATAAAGTAGATTAGTACTTGCCAGGAGATGGGCATGGTTGCACAACTCTGGAAATTTACTAAAAGTCACTGAATTGCATAGTTAAAACAGTTGAGTTTTATGGTATGTAAATTATATTCCAATTAACTTTTTAAAAGAAAGATAAGCCACAGACTAGAGCAGACATTTTCAATACATTAAAAAATGTTACTAAAATGCATTTTTTAAAATTCAACCAATCAAAAAGAAAGATAACCTAGGCAACAGAAAAACAAAAATCCATTTTAAAAGTCTGAAATGTCAATTCAGATAAAGAAACCCCACTGGTCAATAAATTTATACATAAAAATATACATGATGTAAAAGATTAATCTGCCCAAGTGACTTTATGCACAGCTTAAACTAAGAAAATAAATGGTCAATGCTGTGCACAATTCTTCATTTTGGTAGGTCTTTTAAAAAAAATGGTTAGGTTCCATTGTCCTCCGAACTCCAATTATAGACAGAATATACCAAGAAAGATTTCCATTATAACTGTCCCATTATGCCTTCCCTTTTCAGCTTGATAAAGAATATTGTTGCAACTTGGTCTTGCTTGCTTTTAAATTCTCACACTTAATGCCCTGGCTGTTGTGACTCAGTTGGTTGAGCATTGTCCCATGTACCAAGTTGCTGGTTCAATTCCCGGTAAGGGCACATGCCCAGGTTGTGTGCTCAATTCCCACATGGGGTGTACAAGATGCAGCAGCCGATCAATGTTTCTCACAACGATCTCTCTCTCTCTCTCTCTCTCTCTCTCTCTCCCCCCTTTCTCTGTGAAATCAATAAAAACATATTTTTAAATTACAAATTCTCATGCTTACAGTCATCTTTGCCAAAAGATTGTCAGAGTAATCTAATTCTTTTAATAAAATACAAAGTGATTCATACAAAAGAGCAAAAAGAACACTCATTTTTCCTTTTCCAATCCCTCTCCCTAAAAGTAATATTTTAAAGAAATTAACAAAATTACTTAACAAACAAAATAAAAGAGCCCCCCCCAACCCCCCGCAAAAACACACACAGAGAAATAGGCATGGAAATGTGCACTAACCTTCCAGTAGTCAGATTGTAAACTGTAGTACCTCTGGTATGCAGATAATGCTGAAAGGAGAAAGGTAAGTATGAGTCACAATTATGTCCTATTTCAAAATCAATAATACAAGAAACATTATAACAAACTTCCCACCAAACCCACCACCCAGCGGACAGAGTTAAGATGAAATAATTTAGAAAACTTAGAAATCTACGCGCCCCCCCACCCCGCCCCACACACACACACTCATTGTCAAATATATAGAGTTCAAGGTTGTAAAACCATGGTCACATATCAGATCTATACAGGAACAGAATCTAGGCTACCTCTTTCATCAACTTGACCTTCCAGAGACCAAATCTAGTAAGAAAATTAAGATTTTCCAACGCTACTCCAGAATATGCTAGCTTATTTGTTTTCACAAAGGATCTTTAACTTACAAGAATGACTAAGAGCTCAAAAACCTCAAATGGCAAAAGAGCTATTTTGTCTGTGAAGCTTCCTTTCATACAATCAATAAGAAATCCACCTCAGAATTATCTTATTCCAACTCAATTCCAAAATAGGATATCCTATACCCTTAAATCTACCTCAAGGTAATAAAGGGCTCAGAAAAAAATTAAAGTAGTTCCTATCAATTTAAGAACTTGGTGAGGAGGAGGTTAAAAGACAAACAAAAAGTTATATATACATATTAGAATTGGCGGAGAGATCACTTTTTTAAAAAATTGATGAGCAATAAATAAGTCATGGGGATGTAATGTACAACATAACTATATTTGAAAGTTGCTAAGAGAGTAAATCTTAAATGTTCTCATCGCAAGAAAAAAATTTTGTGAATATGTATGGTGATGGATGTTAGCTATATTTTCTGTGATCATTTCCCAATATATACAAATACCAAATGCTATACACCTGAAACTAATACTATATTTCAATTATACCTCAATTTTTAAAAATGACTCTTAAATTTTCAAATAAGATTTTCAAAGAGTATAATAGCAGAAAATGGAAATAAGTATGTTTTAAAACTCCATTTCTAATGTTTTCATAGTCTATCAGTCAAGCGCCTAAATACATATGAATAACATAGAGAACTTTCTGAATATATTCAAATTAGAGAAGCATTAGCCAAAACATGACATATCTGAATAAGTAACTTCTCTGAATAATGTTCATCTTTTTGGCATAAAGATGTCAACCAATCTCTCTCTCTCTCTCTCTCAATTTAAAAAAACAAACAAACATGTCATGGGGTAAAGATTTAAAAAGGGGGGGCGGGGCGTACGGTATAACTGAAGAATAAAAAAGAAAAATCCAAAGCCATACTACAACTCGTTTGCAATTAAACAAAATAGAGATCTATAGAAACAGAGTGGGGAAATAAAAGGGATAAGGATTTAGTAGGTGACAGAGACTTGAACATGCTTGGAAGTATTATGGCTCTAAGTTAAGATTGTCAAAAGAAGAGAAAGAAAGCATGCCTAGTGACAAGTCCATACAGACAGCACAAGGAAGAAAAGAAACCACACTGTAGGGCAGTGATGGCGAACCTTTTGAGCTCGGCGTGTCAGCATTTTGAAAAACCCTAACTTAACTCTGGTGCCGTGTCACATATAGAAGTTTTTTGATCTTTGCAACCATAGTAAAACAAAGACTTATATTTTTGATATTTATTTTATATATTTAAATGCCATTTAACAAAGAAAAATCAACCAAAAAAAATGAGTTCGCGTGTCACCTCTGACATGCGTGTCATAGGTTAACCATCACTGCTGTAGGTTAAGGGTATAGCTTTGCCAGAAAAAGGGAGCCTTCTTCACAGTTAGATGCACTATAAATGTGATAAAGAAAAGGATGTAAAATTCAATCTATACTCCTATATTATATATTAGACCATACATTTACTTCAGGCAGAACTCAGCATTTCTCTTTTCATCCCTAGCCCAATGTGTAACACTATAGGCAGGTTAGCTGCTAGTGGTTGAGTCTATGGGTATGGAAGGGAAGGAAAGGAAAGAACACAAAATCTGTCAGTTGCACTGACTGCCATCTTTAGGTCATAACAGGTTGTGGTTGCCTAAGGTTATTAAGTCAGTAGATTTCTTTGTTTTTCTGTGGCTGAACTGAAAAACTGTATTTATACCTTGGGATAAATGCTATCTCAGAGAGCTTATATTAACTGTTTCATTGTATATAAATGACTGATGTGCCTAGCTCTCTAGTCAGCTTTCTACCTTTTCAAATCTATGTCTAAAGCACACCTTCCGTTATATATATAGCATTTATATTAATATACATTAACATTTGAAAAAAAACCCTGGACAGCATCTACCACAACAGACCTTTGATCCCATGTTCCTCTCTCCACAAGTCTGAAAAGATTTCAGATTACAGAGAGAAGCAAACAGGAAATTAGAAAAATTTACTCCTGTGTCAGTATTTTCACTGAGGTCTTCAAGTCAAACTAATACATCTACTGAAATCGAAGATTTAATACTTCTCTATCATTATTAAAATAACATACACAAGGTCTTTGTATCTCACATTTGGCTTACCACAAGAGACACCAAGTAGGTGTCTTCTTTGTGTTCCTTCAATATGTTCTGCCACCGGCTCCCTGGTTCTTAAAAGCTACGTAACATTTGCTTGTTAACTGGACACAGGCTTCTACCAACCTCGGTATGCTCACTATTGTGCTTACTTGGTTATTTCTCAATTATATTTTCTAACTCTAGGCCACGAGTAGACTGAAGAAAATTGGTGATTCTCAAATTATAAAGAAAGTGAGTGAAGGTATCAGTGGTTAAAAAAAAATACATTTATGAAGTTATATGGAAAAATAGGGTGCAATAACTGTGAATGCAATGAAAACATGAAACAATCACCTTAAACTGTATCAGTGATACATAATATTCATTCTGTGGATACTATGTCAGTATACGTCAATGTTCTGGATTTTTATATCATTTTTATTTCAAAAGTCAATTTGTATTGTATCACAAACATATATGCTATACAAACTAATTCCCAATGACTATCTGAAAGAAGCTTTAAACAAAGAGCAGATTCTTAAAAGAATCACAACCTTTACTTCCAACAGCCATAGCAATAAGTGAACCATGAAAAAATCAAAAAATTGATAATTCTTAAAGAAACCAAAGTCAAAGTTATTAAAAAAAATATGTACTTTCTGTTCTTATACTATATCTATATCTCAAGATGGAGTATTGTCATTCCAATCAAGAAAGACAAAAAAGAGAGAGCGCGCCAACTCTGACTTAAGACTTTCCCACATTAACAACGCTTGGAATGTAAGTAACTTGTCCTAGCCAATTGTAACTAAAACAATGAAAACCTATTTTGCCCAAAAGTGACAGACAATGCAACAAATGACCAATTACTTGAGGAAGGAAAATCTATCACTGGCTGGAATTTTAGGAAAAGCTTCTAGCTCACCACAAACCAGGAAGAAACTATTTTTAAACAAACCAGAAAGAAACTATTTTTTTTGTTTTTCATACTAATATCAGCAATAATTATTATATCTCCTTCAACTAATTTTTTTTTTAACTTTCAAAGCTCCTACTATCCATCCCCTAGTCCAGGGGTGGGCAACCCCTGGCACGCATGCCAAACATGGCACACCAGTAACTTTTGCTGGCACGTGAAACCCTCTCTTATAATCTTCCATTTACAATTTTTTTCTTAATATCGACTTTTTTATTTTTCAGATAAATTCACTGTAGGTGCATCTTAGATAAATAACTAATTTTCCATAACAAGTTATCTTAAAGACCATAGAAATGGATTGATGAGAGAGGGGAGTGATGCAGCAGCAAAAGTCCCACTGATAATATCAAATGGAGTCATAAAGTTTTCTGTCGGACTATCAGTGTACATGTATACATTTAAAAAATTAATGTATTTTTCATCATCATATACTGTGTTTTTGTTGCTCGAATGAATTTTATTATTTCTTCAAGGTTCTTCACATACGTACACCTTAAGAGATATCAAGTAGGCGTAACATGTTCTCAAAAAATTGGGGTTGGCACGCAGAAGAATTTTGAGTCAGAGATTGTGCTGGTTTGGGCACGCACTCACAAAAAGGTTGCCCACCCTTGCCCTAGTCTCTTACCTCGTGGTTTCTATCTTTTTGTGATTTTGCTGTATACGCTGAGGTATTCTGCTACTTGATTTTCTAAGTAACTAACTTAGTGATTACCCTCTCATATAATGTGCCACACATATTTACTTGATATTTACATATAATTCTATTAATTACACTGCTCCAAGGCTCCATCACATATATTCACAAGAATATATATGCTTGCCTTTCAGCCCAGGGTTCGCTGCTTCTCCAACCCAAAGAAGAGAAATCACTGCACCATCTCCATGGCTTAAGGCAGTTTAACAGCTCTATCAGCTGTTTGGTTCAGCTGAGGTCAATGGGTTAGCTTTGAGGTTAGGAGTGAGGAGGTATGATAAGACAATGAAAAAACCACTCAAATCCCACTTGAAGAAAGGACTGTTGGGAATCCTACATGCACTCAGCCTCCAGCAGTGAAATGCCTTAGCTGCAGAGAGCTTCCTTGCTGAAGTCACAGTCCTTCCCAGGCTGGCCCACATTCATTATCAAATGGATGGAACATAAAGACCTAGTCATCTATTCTAGCTCCAGAGCTCCCGATGGAGTAGGCCAAGGCTGTCACAGAAGTTATCTCCCTCTGTCCAATCTTAGTTCCATCCCCACCTTCCACAGGTGTTGATCCTAAAGGCATTCCTTACTAAACATCCTGTATGTAAACTCCCTCTAGAGCAGTGGTTCTCAACCTTCCTAATGCCGCGACCCTTTAATACAGTTCCTCATGTTGTGGTGACCCCCAATTTTATTGTTACAAATTGAACATAATTAAAGCCTAGTGATTAATCACAAAAACAATATGTAATTATATATGTGTTTTCCAATGGTCTTAGGCGACCCCTGTGAAAGGGTCGTTCAACCCCCAAAGGGGTCGCGACCCACAGATTGAGAACCACTGCTCTAGAGGAATCCAATCTAGACCAATTACTTTTTCAGGATAAATTCCTAGAAGCCAAACGACCTAATTAAGTGATAGCAATGTTTTTAGACTATACACATTATCAACAAGAAAGGTTAAAATTTTACAAAGCCTTTTTTCCTTCTGCTTCAAATTCATCTAAAATGACAAAAAAAAAATATTTTAATGAATAAATCTATAACAGGAATGATAATCAAAGTATACCATCTGCAGATCAGAAAATTTTTAGGAATTCCTATAAGACAGGAAGCAGATGGGACCAGAATGACAAAGAAGAAGAGAAAAACCACAATCCAAAAGTGTGAACAAAAAAGAGTAGAATTCTACCATTTTCTAGTATAAAAATAGAATCAGTTTTTCACAAGGAATTCCAAACTCAGAAAATTTCACACAACAATGACGACTCAGGACAATAAAGAACTATCTTCACAATAACAGGGCCAGTAAGTCCCCCACATACATATACTTGAGCAGTTTATTCACATGTTCACTGCAAGTCTTATGTATACTTCCCAAAAAGTTATGCTATATAATCTGTTCTCTAAAAATACATGTTTTTTTGGCTGGGGTTGGAGGTTTTCATTTTGTCCTGGTGCCAAAGAGAGAAAAGTGAAGCAGCCTGAGGTAACAAATGTTTCCAATCAATTGGTAGTGGTGGTGGTAGGGTGTGTGAGGGCTACCAGTTTTGGACTTACAGGAAGACAGTGAAGAGAATGGATAGAAATAATTCAATAATTGGTATTTTTAAAGTAATTTTTTAAGTGGGAATGTGGTCAATAAAACTTCAAGGATTATAAAAAAAACACACAAGAAATCACATCTAGGAAATAAAAGCCATCAGCTAGAAATACTTAAAAAGCATACCTCTGCATCTATCCTCTCATTCCTTTTCTTCCTATAACAAAGAATCATCCTACTGATGACCTATAAATGGCCAGTTCATCTACACAATGGTAAGTGGGTCTAAGAGCACATCTTTTCAAAGACTTAAATCCTTAGGTTACCTTTCTGTTTTCCCATTTTATTAGATTATTTCCTCCAGCTAGTCTGCCAATATAGTCCAGTTGACACATGCCCCCTACCTCACCTTCCAAAAAAGAAAAAAGCACCTTCCAAAACAAGTATTTTTGTATTCTTCATTACCTTCACAGCCAAACATTTTATAAATGGAAAATGTAGCTAAATTCATAAACTAATAGTTTTCAAAGCCAATACAGCCCTAACTGGTTTGGCTCAGTGGCTAGAGCGTCGGTCTGTGAACTAAAGAGTCCCAGGTTCGATTCTGGTCAAGGGCGTGTACCTTGATTGCGGGCACATCCCCAGTAGGGGGTGTGCAGGAGGCAGCTGATCGATGTTTCTCTCTCATCGATGTTTCTAATTCTCTCTCTCTCTCCTTTCCTCTCCGAAATCATTAAAAGTATTTTTTTGAAAAGCTAATACATATTTTAATGATCTATAAGCAGCAAGGACATAAGGCCCACATGCAAACCTAATTTTCAAGTTTGGGTCTCTATTTATGTGCTCTCAAATTACTGTGCTATACAAAAAAAAAAAAGGTGCAGCATTAAAAAATTAGATTGCACAGATACCTATTATGTTTCTTTTGTGTAATGGTTTCCTTTAAATAACTTATTAATTTAATTCAAATAAAAATATCTAATAGAGTATTAAATAGTTATTAATGTCTGTTATCCTGAAGTCAACTTGCTAAATACCAGTTTTACATAACAATCCCAAAATGTCTAAGCTATAGCCTCCTCCCCTCATTTAGATTAGAAGACAGAAGCCCTGGGATGTATATATAATCTGCTGATGGTAATGCAGCTAATGGTAAACAATAGAGATGAGCTGCTATAAACAAACAAACAAACAAACAAAAAGCAAGCAAGCATGCCTAACTCCAAAATCCATAGATTACACCTGTCTCAAACTAAAATTGCATTTTCATTAGGAAAGTGTTCACTTGACTTAACACAAAAGTGGCATAATAAAATATCAATACTAAATGCCAGCAATCCTTCACTCTAGCCCTATAATAACCTACCAGTTGTTCTGCCCACTAAACACATATGTGGAAACAAGCATAATAAATCCAACCACTCTACATTAAGAAGTTTACTACAATCAAAGGTTAAAATGTTTTTGCTTATAAAGATGCAGTTTTTGCTATAGATTTACCTTTGGTATTGAGGGAGATAATATTTGGGGGTGCTTTCAACTTCCTAAGTGAGTAATGGTTGGGGGATCAGCAGTTTAGTAAAATAAAAAGGACACTTCTTCGGGGACTACCTCCAGTTATTTAACTCACTTTAATTCTTATAGGAAAAAAAATTTCAAATGAATAAAAATCTTGTTTTAACCAATGCTCATGCTCATATCTGATCATCTCTCTGTGTTATTTACCTTTACAATAAATAACATGGCTACATATAACATTTTTGTTCAAATATTGTCTAGCTCAGTGGTTCTCAACCTCTGGCCCTTTAAATACAGTTCCTCACGTTGTGACCCAACCATAAAATTATTTTCGTTGCTACTTCATAACTGTAATGTTGCTACTGTGATGAATCGTCATGTAAATATCTGATACGCAGGATGGTCTTAGGTGACCCCTGTGAAAGGGTCGTCCGACCGCCAAAGGGGTCGCGACCCACAGGTTGAGAACTGCTGGTCTAGCCAAAATGGAAGTTTTATAGCCAGGATTAAAAAAAAATGCTGAGTTTGTGTTATTTTTCTAAAGTGACCACCAATGGCTCACTTTCTACTATGGTACAACCTTTGACGGGCAGGAATTTTTCATAAGGTAGAACAAAACGGTAGTGCACATGTAGGTGGCTATAAGTTTAACTGAATGGTCTAGAGATAATTTACAAGTTACATGAATTCTTCACATTTCCATCTATCCTGCTTTTTTCTTTCTTTTTTTTCTTTTTTTTCTCGTTTAGGATGTTCATAAGCTTACAATTTCTTAGAAGTAAAACTGGTAGTACCCTTGATAAAGATAGGGTACAAACTATCACAATTATTTTAAACACATATATAAATCAAACAGTAATTAACAAGGGGAAAAATTACCTTTTGGATAATCTTCCAATAAGAGGTTGAAGTGACCTAATTGACAAAAGAAATCAGACTCCACTTTTCCTTCAGCTTTTAAGATTAGAGATTCGTAGCAGCGAACAGCCTAGAAATAAAAAATACAAACATTTAAGAAAAAGACAAAACCCTAAAATGCATTTCCTTCCTGACATAATGCACACATCTTCCATTTAATTATCCAAGAAATCAATATATTTATTTCACCTCTACCTCAGACATACTCAATGTAGCATTCTTTATTTTATTTTATTTTGAAAAGGGGGAAGGGGGAGAAAGAAACATTGAAGTGAGAGAGATTCCTCGATCAGCTGTCTCCCATACACACCCGGACCAGGGAACAAACCCACGACCCTCCGGTGCACAAGAGGCACATGGCCAGGGTGAATGCAGCACTCTTTAGAATACCTAAGTGTTTATTAAAAGAGCCACTAGTTATTACATAAGAATTTTTCCTATCTATAAAATGAAGATGCTTTCCAAATAAGATAATGTAGGAGCACTCTGATAATTTTATTCATAAGCTATAAATCTAAATTATTACTATGGTCTCTGTTGATATAAATAAATAATATCCATCTTTCCAACAAATAGAAAGAACTTTATTAAGTTATGTGACAATTCATAGAATCGCCAGAGTAACATTAACAACTTCCATTTATACTTAACAGCTACTTTTTGCCATAACCTCTACCAGTTTAAACTGCCATAAATTGCCTTTCAACTGTCTCCTCATGATATACATCAAACCCACCAATTCTAATTCTATTCCTAATCCTTCCCCGCACTATTATACATGCATTTGCATTCATTCTCACTGTTCCTTCCCTGAAAACAAAAAAACAAGAAACAATATTTTAAGCTTATCTTTAAAAAAAAAATCCAAGAGACTGCATGAGAAAATGAACAATGGAAAGAAGATAATTCTGGACTCTGACATATTCTAGTTATCATTAGCTACAGAAGAGCCTGGGGAACTTAGCCTCTCTTTTTTGTGTATTAGTAATATTCAAAGGGCTGGCAAAAGGAATAAAATTAGAAAACTTTAGGGGCTTCTAGTCAAGATGGTGGGGTAAGTAAATGTAGTATTTGCATCCTCCCACCACCACATCAAAATTACAAATAAACTATAGAACTATCATTCAGAACCTGAAATCCAGCTGAACAGAAGACGTCCTAAAACTAAGGATATATAGAAGAAGCCACATCCAGACTGGTAGGAGGGATGGAGATGCGGAACAGGCCAGTCCCACACCCACCACATATGGCAGATAAAAATCAAGAGGGATATCTCAGCTGCAGAGGTTCATCCTGAGAAATGAGGGGTCCCAGACCCAAACTAGGCCTCTAAGCCCAGGGTTCCAGTGCCAGGAAGAGAAGTCCCCACAACTCTGGCTGTAAAAACCAGCTGGGATTGTGATTGTGTGAGACAAGAAGGAAGGATCTTAATGGGCTGGCCATGGACTTACTCCGACTCATGCCCTCTGAGCTACATTGCTAGGGCAGCAGCTTGAAGGGCACCAGGAGCGACTGTCTGGAATCAAGGGTGAGGTCTGGGATGGTGGTTTTCTCTCAAAAAGAAGTGCTAGCAGAGGCCACTGTTCATTTTCTGAGCCCTTCTCACACAAAGCCAATAGCCGGAAGCCATATCTGAGTCTCCATCAACCTGGCTAACACTGTTCACCCTGTCTTGGTGATTCCATGAGACCCCCATCCCATCCAACTTGCAGGCCCACCCAAGCTGTTTCCAGTGGCTTTTCCATACCAATGGCCTACCTTGGCTCAGACTACAGACTTTTCCTAAAATCTCTCAAACAAGCAGCATCTGCCCTTGGCCTTGCCATGCCCCATAATGTCTAAGTGTCCCAGGCCTGAAATGCCCAGCTTGGGTGACTAGGGAGGTTGTGACACTGGACCCTACAGGAAATCTACTACATTTTAGGCCACTCAACCAAGACTGAGAGACGTAGCAACTCTAATACATAGAAACAAACACTAGGATGCTGCCAAAATGAGGAGACAAAGAAACATGTCACAAATGAAAGAACAGAACAAAACTCCAAAAAAGGACTAAACAAAATGGAGACAAGCAATCCACTAGATGCAGAGTTGAAAGCAATGGTTATAAGGATGAGCAATGAACTCAGTGAAAACTTCAACATAATAAAAAAGGACAAGGAAACCACAAAAAAGAACCAGTCAGAAATGAAGGATACATGAACTGAAATGAATACTTTAAAGGGAATCAATAGTAGAGTTGATGAATCTGAGAATCAAAACAGCTATCTATATATATAAAAGGCTAAGTGACCTACAATACGTACATCCAACCATCCGGTACATATGATGCACACTGGCAATTTAAAAATAAACGTTGACTCACACATGTGCAATACATGTAAAACTCTCACTGGCGCCAATCACACTGTCACTCTCAATCATGAATTTGGTTGACACTTCTATTATAGAGAAAGGGTGACTAGCAATACTAAAATATTTCTTCTAATTAATTTTCTTTCAATGTGCATGAATCTGTGCACCGGGCCACTAGTTTGGAATATAAGGAAGAAAAAAAAAACACCCAATCTGGACAACAAAAAGCAAAAAGAATCCAACAAATAAGGATAGTGTATGGAGCCTCTGGGACAACTCTTCAAGCATACCAATGTTCACATTATGGAGTGCCAGAAGGAAAAGAGTAAGAAATCAAAAACCTATTTTAAAAAATGATAGAAAAACTTCCTTAACATGGTGAAGGAAATAGACATAAAAGTCCAGAAAGCACAAAGTCCCAAACAAGATGAACTCAAAAAGGCCCACACCAAGATACATCATAATTAAAATGCAAAAGGATCAAAACAAAGAAAGCATCTTAAAGGCAGCAAGAGAAAAGCATTTAGTTACCAACAAGGGAGTTCCCATAAGACCGTCAGCTGATTTCTCAACAGAAACTATGCAGTCCAGAAGGGAGTGGTAAGAAATATTCAAAGTGAGAAAAGCAAAGACCTACAACCAAGATTACTCTACCAAGCAAAGCTATCATTTAGAATCCAAGGACATATAAAGAGCTTCCCAGACAAGAAAACTTTAAAGGAGTTCATCACCACCAAGCCAACATAACATGAAATGGGTCTATTTTAAGAAGAAGTCTTCTTTAAGAAGAAAACAAGAAAAAAAAATTAAAAATATGAACAATAAAATGGCAATAAATACATATTGATTAACAATTAACTCTAAAAAAATAAACAAGCAGAACAGATATAGACTCATAAATACAGAGAACATTTTGATGGATGTCAGATGGGAAGGGGGATTGTAGAGAAGGGTGAAAAAGGTGAAGGGATTAAGTAGTACAAATTGGTAGTTACAGGATAGTCAAAGGGATGTCAAGTACAGCATAGGGAATATAGTCAATAATATTATAATAGTTATGTCAGATAGGTAAGATATTTATTGGGGTGATCAGTTATTAAGTTATATAATGTCTAACCACTGGGGTGTACACCTCAAACTAAAATAATATTGAATGTTGCCTTTAATTGAAAAATAAAAAAAAAATTTTTTTAAAGGAAAACTTCAAGGGTTTATCACAATGCTTAGCACTCCATAGGTATTTAATAACTTTCTTTACTTTCTCCTAAGAAAAAAAATGCTCTAACTCTTTCAAGACTGTTTCAAGCTTCAAAATAATTTTGTCAAAATTTCCCTAACAGTTTACTGTACAATGTTGTGTTATAGTGTGTTCTAGTCACTAAAAAAAGAAAATATGCATGATTTCTCAAATCTCTGGGTACAAATCCAGATTTAGTGCCCACAAAGAAAGGAACTAGAATAGCTTTCATTATCAAAAAATGCTTTCACCACCTCTTCAAAAGCTTTTGATGGGATAAGAAAATGTAATGTGGAGCAAACACCCACTTAAAATGCCTTGATTTGTCTTCTCCTGTAAAGTAAAGCCATTGAGAATTTCAAAATGTATATCTTAAAAATTTACCTGTACAAAGCACATATGGGAAAGGCATCCTAAAACAAGGCAAATCTGGGGTGATTCTACTATCCTTGAACCCTAACATTTATAACAAGACTGTCTTCAGTTCCTATTCCACTCTAGCTATCTAAATGTGCATGTGTACCAAATCACAATCACTGAAATTAATCATTGTGCTTCCTTATAATTAAGAGTCTGGATGCTACACTGAAGTCTAAGAAATTACTATAATTTGGAGGCATGAAATTTCAAGATCTTCTTTAAGACACATATTAATCCTATCTGGCTGATGCTTAAGAGTACAAAAATACAATTTATTCTAGTGCTTTTTAATATCAGAGAAATTTATAAAATTGTTGGGCTACAGAATAACAATTCTTAATTTTACATTAAATAAATGACTTTTTTAAAGCTATCAATGACATTTAAATAAAGCACTCATTAAAACAGTTGTCTTTGTTTTTTCTAAACTCTTACTAAGATACTTAGAAACTTTTCCTACTCCTGACAATTTCCTATGGATGATTAGCATTAAGTTTACAAGCAAATATGGCTTCATGGTGAAAAAAAGGATTCAAGATACAAACACAAAGAACTTTTAATAACTTAAGCTAAAACATGACAACATCCTATACTTCATCTTATCACCTATCTTGATGCCATTACCATGATCATCTATTGCCTACCTTTCATTTCCTATAAAGCAAAGAAACACATCTAAAATGAATAGCATAGCCCAGCCAGTGTGGCTTAGTGGTTGAGCATCAACCTATAAACCAGGAGGTCACGGTTCCATTCCTGGTCAAGGCACATCCCCAGGTTTCAAGCTCAATCCCAGTGGGGGGCATGCAGGAGGCAGCCGATCAGTGATTCTCTCTCATCATTAATGTTTCTATCTCTCTCTCCCTCTCCCTTCCTCTCTGAAATCAAAAATATTTTTTAAAAATATATAAGTAAATAATATTAAATGAATACTATATACAATTCTGATCGTGTGAAACATAACAACAGGTAAAAATCAGAATGAGCACATCTTAAATTCACCTAACCATATACTCGGGCTTCATTAACAAATTCATAATACAGATGGGTCACTGACTCACAGTGGTTCAATTTATGATTTTTTTTTTACTTTTACGAAAGTGATAAGCATTTAGTAGAAATGGGCTCCAGTGGTTGGCAAACTCATTAGTCAACAGAGCCAAATATCAACAGTACAACGATTGAAATTTCTTTTGAGAGCCAAATTTTTTAAACTATATAGGTAGGTACATTGTTATTAACTTAATTAGGGTACTTCTAAGGCTTAGGAAGAGCCACACTCAAGGGGCCAAAGAGCCACGTGTGGCTTGCGAGTCGCAGTTTGCCAACCACGGGGCTAGGCTAAGTTATGATGTTCGCGGTAGGTTAGGTGTATTAAATGCATTTTGGACTTGTATTTTCAACTTCTGATGGGTTCATCAGAATGTAACTCCATCATAAGTGAAGGAGTACTTGTAATATCCAACAAAACTAGCATGAAACTAACAAGGAATGTTAGTAATCAAAGACAATGCTGACATAGCCAAATATCAAATAAGATAAAAGTGAACAAGAAGGCAGAATAGTTTTCAAGAGCGTTGTGTCACCATTTCACAGTGAAACATCATGAATTTATTTGCAGTGTTTGAGGTATATATAAGCAAATACTAAAAATTTTTAAAGAGCATTTAGAGGAAAATAATGAGATAATTTCTAATACTATTACCTAGAATTAAACACAGTATTTTAAATAATATGTTTAGTCAAAAGCTAACTATAAACATAAAAGATATATAGGTAGCTTAGATTTAGAACAAAGTTCATGTAAACTTCTATAAAGCAAAACTATTTTCCGTTAAAAAGGGTTATTACTCTTATATTCTTGCTCTTTTTAAAAATTTTAAATATGCACAAGTAAAATCATCCTCATAAAGATAGAGTGAGAGTGAGTGTGTGTGTGTACACGCACATACAGAGAAAAAGGACTATAATATATAAACAAATGTTAAAAATAAAAAATCCACAGTCAGGCCATACAGTAACTTTTTATTTTGCTCATTTTATTCCTCTATATTTTCTGGAGTTTTCATAATTAACCTGTACCATTTCTATTCTTATAAAGACATCATTAAAAAAATTATTATGCTTTCCTCCAGGATTCATCTTACCTTTAGTGTGAGGGTAGTCAAAAATTTGAATAAAAATCATTTGTATCTAGATCAGCGGTTGGGCAAACTTTTTGACTCGAGGGCCACAATGGGTTCTTAAACTGGACCGGAAGGCCGGAACAAAAGCATGGATGGAGTGTTTGTGTGAACTAATATAAATTCAAAGTAAACATCATTACATAAAAGGGTACGGTCTTTTTTTTTTTTTTTTTTTAGTTTTTTTCTTTTCAAACGGGCTGGATCCGGCTCGCAGGCCGTAGTTTGCCCACGGCTGATCTAGATCATCACTCAATAGAGCACTTTCTGCAATGATATAAATATTCTATAATCTGCCCAATATAGTAGCCCCTAGACACATGTGGCAATTGAGCACTAGAAATATGGTTGGTGCAGGTCAACAACTGAATTTTTAAATTATTTAATTTTCATTTTTATTTAAATTTAAAGACAGGTGGCTATGGAGAGTCTATAGCTAGCTAATTTTTAAAGCTTTAAAAAAACTGAATATTCAATCCACATACTAAATACTAAGAAAGCAAAATTTCTTATGTTTATAAATGAAAAGCCTAAAAACAATGGAATATCCTATACTGGGGATGAGCAATGCCCTCCACAAAAAAAATCACTCTTACAGTCTATAGTTCTTTACAGTTAGTAGCTTACATATTTATAATATTTATAATCCTTACCACATACTGGGAAAAACACTGAGAATGAAAATAAACAGTTAATCATTAAATAATAGAACCAAAGGAAAGTGAATTAACATCCTCCCAGCTAGGTGAAGATCTTGGATGCCTTCCTCCCATTATAGTGACATTTTCCACAATGTTCAATATAATTTGTGTTTAATATCTGCTTTATTTTTCTTATTTGAAAAATGTGTTATCTCAGAACAGTAATATCATCATTACCCTCTATTTCTAAACCTTGATAAAGTTTAGAGCTCATGAACACAAATATATAACCAATTTATTTTTAATGTTAAGCATTAAAGTCTTTTATGATGAACTTGGTCAATTCCTAACTAAAATATGACACTTGCTAATATCTTAGAATTGTTAAACATAGGAAACTCTTAAACAAGTGATCCTCCTTTCCCCTCGCTCCCCAATTTAGAAGATTGGCTGAAGTAGGTTGGTGATATACAAATGCTAGAATAAATTAATATAGATTTACATACCCCAATGGTGTGTCCCCCCTTTTTTTATGCCTACCACAAATGCCTGAGATAGAATCTCAACACAGTTCTAGTTTGATGGCTCCCCTTTCAGAAGCCCCTCCCCTTTATCAGGCTCCTAGGTACTCCCTGCCTCCCTCACCTGTAAGCTTTCTCAGGGGAGGGGCCATATCCCAACTCATGGTCACAAAACAGAGGCTTAATATATTATTTCTTGCATTAACAAAGCAATGTCACTTTATTATTGTAGGTCCTCAAATAACCCTCTCTTCTTTGTCTAAACTTTCCATTTCTTAAGAACTGCAAGTCAGGGTGCTAACAATTAATCATCTTATTTAAAACTAGAGGCCTGGTGCACAAAATTCATACACTCGGGGGGGAGGGGGCCTCAGACTGGCCTGCGCCCTCTCGCAGTCAGGGAGCCCTCAGGGGGATGTCCAACTGACAGCTTAGGCCCACTCCCCACCTAAGAGGACTGACTACAAAATGTACAAGCCAGAGTTCATGCATGTTATCGCTGCATCATCCTGTTTTTTCAGTGTTAGAGTAGCCTTGCCAGGTTTTAATTTTTAAATCTAAGAGACTGTTCCCAATATATAGGGTAGGGTCTCTAGGCCTGGCGGGCAATCAGGGCTGATGTGTGGGGCGACCGGTGGGGTGATCGGGGGGCTACCAAAGACACTCGCCTTGGCTGGCAGCCTGGCGCTGCCTGCTCGCTGGCCCCAACTGGGGGCAGCTCCTACATTGAGCATCTGCCCCCTGGTGGTCAGTGCGTGTCATAGCAACCAGTTGTTCCGCTGGTCGTTCGATTTGCATATTAGGGTTTTATTATATAGGATCATTTCCATTAAGGTATAAATCACTACTGTTTTAAATGTACCAATGCTTTTAAATAAACCAAACTTTTAAGTTTGACAATAATAAAACACAAGTACACAGTTCTGCCCATACTTCCTAAAAGCTAGCCACAGACATACAAGATGGTTTAGCGGCTGAGTACTTATAAACATTAAGGGATTTAAGCATGTTTAAAACATACTATCCTGACCTGTTCCCCCAAAACCCTAAAAATGTCTACATCATTAAAGTTGATATCCTTTCCAGAAATATGTCTCATAAATTAAAATTCTTATCCTTTCTTTGCCTGGCTGCGTTTAAAACATCTTAAAAAGTATCCAAGTCTAAACCATTTTTTGAAATTTCAGCACACTGCATTTTTTTTAATGAGGGAAGAGTTACATGCTTTAAATGATCTAATCTCAAGCATTACTGATTCTTAATGACATATCTATTCCTGAATTTATATATCAGAATTTTCTTTATAATTTCATTTGTTATTTTTGGCAAATTAAAATTGACACATCACCAATTCTAAAGGGTATACTATAGTGAAAAGTCTTTCTCCCAATCCTGACCCAAGCCACCCAGTTCCCTTTCCCAGAAGCAATAAATGTCAAAAAAAAAAAATCTATATTCTAGATTATTTTGTGCGGGTGCAAGCACATATATTTTCCCCACTTGCGTATTAATATTTACATATTTTCTATAAGCACTGTTCTGTAACTTGCTTCAGATTTTAGGTGTCCCTATCATCCTATCTCCTCTCCTCTGCTAATAGAAGCCCTAAATTTAATTAGGCATATGTTTAGACAGAATGAGTACTGGGATACCCAGCCATCCTTGCAGGTGTGGCGTAGTGAAATGGGTATAAAGAAAGCACATGCTCTGCTTCAACCTCTCCTCTCCCTAGATGACTAAAGCCACAAAAGCTGATAGGGAAGTCCAAGTTCCTGGAGCAATATGGAATAGTAGTATTCCAGAGAAGCCAGAAACTGACTGCCTTGGAGAATTCTTGTAAAAAAGTCCTCAAAAAAAAAAAAAGAGTCTAATGAAATAATCATTAACACAATACAAAAAGCATAAAGGGAAGGGAAAAAATCTAGCTGTTACCCATACCTAACATTTTAGAAACAATACAAGAACTTATACATCTGTTACTCTACCCTATCTCCCTCACTCCAATTTTCAACTAATATATGTCACCGTTTATTTACATCACAACAAAATCAGTATAAAAAATTTTAAGCATCACTCTCAATCCTGGATTTCTCAGCCTCTCTGGACCTACTACCCTGCATTCAGTGGATGCTAATGAGTAAGTAAGTACCATTCAAGGAACTAGCACAGAACCTTAAGTACCATTCTTTTCAAACAAACTATTGAAAATGCTTCGATACTGAAAAATATTCTCATGGGACTACACTACTGAAATCAAACTAGATAAATTTAGCATTAGTAATTCAAGTGCTGACAGTTAATATTTGAGCTCTCAATATGTACCAGTCACTACCTTAAGCACTTTACACGTTTATTCATTTAATCCTCACAATTACTCCATGAGATAAGGAGACCCTACTTCAGAGATAGGAAAACCCAGGCATAAAGAAAGTTAATCCTGTGCTCCAGGTCACATAGCTACTAACTAGCAGAGGCTGGATTCAAACAGTATGGCTCCAGAGCCTCTCTCTGAGCAGTAAATTGTTCAACTATGGCCATGCCTAGGGACCTAAAGTCATTTCCAAACAAAGGAGCTCCATAAGTTGCTTTTCCTCTTACACTTCTACACACTGGCTCCTTCTACAACTCTACCTCCAAACCAATCAGAAAAGCAACACATAAGATCAGGACTTCCTGCTCCCACCATCCCACAGGAAGATTTAGCCTCAGTTCTTTACCATGTTTTCTCACCTTGCTTTACTGTAAATCATATAAAAAGCGATCATTATTCAAAAAGACACACACATTCAAATGAAAGCAAATCAGAAACAACAAAATACAAAAATAAACCAACCAAAGCCACCTATGTGGCAGAAAAACACAACTACTCCTATCCTATATAATAAAAGAGAAATGTGTAAATTGACCATCCCTCCGCTACGCTCACCAGCCAATCAGGAGTATGCAAATTAACAAAGATGGTGGGTTAATTTGCATACACAGGCGCTGGGCAGAGAGAACTGGAGAGCCGGCGGAGAGTGGAGCGGCTTGGGGAAATTGGCTTCTCAAGCCGCCAGACAGAGAGCAGAGAGGGAGAGCTGGCGGCTTGGAAGACTTGGCAGCGTGAGAGGCCATGGGACAGAGACAGAGAAGGAAGGGAAAACTAAGATCGCAGGGAGCACCAGGAATTCTGGGAATAGTAGTTTTGGTGGCAGCCCCAGAACCGGAAGTGGAAGCCCAGAGTGCGGGGAGCACCCGGAATGCTGGGAATTGTAGTTCT
>NW_006284850.1:114153-124480 GCF_000327345.1 Myotis davidii
GTGGGAGGCCGTGGAACAGAGAGCAGGAAGGGAAAACCAAGAGCATGGGGAGCACCAGGAATTCTGGGAATAGTAGTCCTGGTGGCGGCCCCTGGTGGCGGCCCCAGGACCTGAAGCAGAAGCCCAGAGTAGGGAGCACCAGGAATGCTTGGAATTGTAGTTCTGGTGGCTGACGGCTCTCCTAGACAGTAGAGCAAAGTGAGCCTGGAGCAAGTTACTGTTGCGGTTGGGGATGGAGGGAAAGCAAAGGTGAGAGACATAAGTAAAATCAGAGTGTCTAGGAAAAATTAAAGGGAAGATATCCTAAAACTTCCAGGAAATCTCCACCAATAAAGCAAAGAAAAAAAAATATGCCTCTATTATTCTGTGAGCAACAAACCAAACTGAGTTGGGGTCTCATACAATTTGCTCATATGATTGCAAAGATAGACAGAAACTCCCGGATTGGAGAGGGCTCCCCTGAGGGCTCCCAGATTCGAGATAGTGCAGGTCGGGCGGGCTGAGGGACACCCACAACCCCCACCCCCCCAGTGCATGAATGTTGTGCACCGGGCCTCTAGTATATAAATAATAATAAACCAGTTCAATGACAAGTGCTGGCGAGGATGTGGAGGAAAAGGAACCCTCGTGCACTGCTGGTGGGAATGCAGACTGGTACAGCCACTGTGGAGAACAGTATGGCGTTTCCTCAAAAAACTAAAATGGAATTCCCATTTGACCCAGTGATCCCACTTCTAGGAATAGAGCCCAAGAAATTAGAAACGCCAATCAGAAAGGATATATGCACCCCTATGTTCATAGCAGCACAATTCACCATAGCTAAAATTTGGAAATAGCCTAGGTGCACATCAGCAGATGAGTGGATTAAAAAACTGTGGTACAGCTAAACAATGTAATACCACACTGCGGTAAAAAAGAAGGAACTCCTACCATTTGCAACAACATGGATGGACCCAGAGAGCATTATGCTAAGCGAAATAAGTCAGTCAGAGAAAGATAAATATCATACGATCTCACTCATTTGTGCACAAAATGTGGTGTAAATCTGAAATATGTTAAATGGCTTCATGCTACTTCTTTTTCTTTGTACCTTCTTAATTGTTATCTCCTTAGTTTACCTACTGTTGTCATTTTCTCTCTTTAGTATATTTGCCAAAAAAAAAAAAAGGCCAAATACAACTGCAACAAAAGCAAATTAAGTTATACTGTCTCAACAGTTTGGCTAGTTTACTACTAACTCTACAACCTTTATTGTTGATGCATGTAGCCAAACAAACTAATGAATTCTACACTAGCACACATGCACATATACACACCCACGGCCAATAATGAATTTTTAAAAAGCTGTTGGATAAAAACAGCTAAGTTATTTTCCAAATAATGTTTTTCTATATCATACTAAATGTACCATTGTGCAGATGGGGTATAATCAAGTACATTATTTATAAAGCCTCATTCAAATTAGGCACATGAATTAAGTCTTGAATAATCTCTAAAATAATGTATATTTAAAATTTGGAGATAAGGAGAGCATGAGGTAGAATTTCAGCAGTGACTTCTATGAAATACTAGTATATAGCCCAGAGTAATTCTGCGATTTCCCATGTAAAGTGATAAGCATTATACCTTTTTTTTTTTTAACCTCATTTGCTTTCTACTCCACAGGGTATATTATTTATCCAGAGGTAGACAGAGACAATCTTACAAGCAATCATTCTCCCTGTCATTTCAGCTGTACATTTAATTCAAAATTCCAAAAATACACAGAAAGAAAGCCATTTACGCCGAAACCGGTTTGGCTCAGTGTATAGAGCGTCGGCCTGCGGACTGAAGGGTCCCAAGTTCGATTGCGGTCAAGGGCATGTACCTGGGTTGCGGGCACATCCCCGGTGGGGGATGTGCAGGAGGCAGCTGATGGATGTTTCTCATCGATGTTTCTGACTCTCTATCTCTCTCCCTTCCTCTCTGTAAAAAATCAATAAAATATATTTAAAAAAAAAAAAGAAAGCCATTTACAACAAAATTACGTAGACCAATTCTCTATGAAGTTGTAAAAGACCGTATCTATTATGCTTGCTATAATATATGCAGTTCAAATGAACATCTTCGGTAGCAAAATATGCATTCATTTTCCTTATACATCTCTCTAAAATAACAAATGCACAAAAAAGGGGAAGGAACAAGCACCCCATTGGGGGAGGGGAAGAAGACAAATTTATGAGCATGAACTCCACCGAAAATAATCTGCTTTGAATTCTTCAACTTCTAATATGTAGAAGACACTTGGATTTATTAAACGAACAATCCTAAAACTGGAGAAACTGTAACATAATAAAGACTTCTCCCCAAAGATAGTACTTAAAAAAAAAAGTTTTAAGCAGTCGGAATACAGCCTTCCAGACTTTTACTATGCACATATACAAATAGTACAAATCTTTGTATGCAGTTTTATAGATGATCTTTCATTTGATATATTAACTGCTTACCATGCCAAAACATATAGATCTATAGTAAGTTAACAACTGTATAGCATTTTACTGAACAGTTAAGCCATAATTTGTTTCTACTAAAGAGTATCTATCTGGTTGTCAACCAAGTTTTTATTACTATTACCCGATGAACATAATTTTGTCAATTTACATTTCTTCAAGGTAAGTTCCTCACAGTCAATGGAAAGCATAATTTGAGGCTTTCGATAACCTCACCAGCAAAGTTGAACCAATTTAATCTCCCACCAGCAGTGCTCATTTTCAGTTTTGATAACTTTTTTACAAATATTTATCAGCTAAGTTTATTAACTTCTTTCATGAACCATCAACCTGATCACAGATATAAACAGGTGTTTTTTTTTTCCTAAATGATTTGTCAGATCCTATTTATATATAAAGTACTTTATATATAATATTACTGCAGAATATCTCTTCCCAGACTGCATTTGCCTATGAATTCTTAGACAGTTTTTGATGTAAAAGGTTTCTCAAAACCAACCATTTCCTTTGCAATGTATACTATGTTAAGTTCAGAATTAGAAAATCCCTAACCCCTGTCCTGATAAACATTCAGCAATATTTTCTTCTAGTGTAAAGAAAGAACTTAATCCCATTTTTCTTTCCTGTGCAATTTTTTTTTTTTACTGGCCCAGCATGATTCAGTCTCTGTAATTCCCCCCTTCTCACGAACTAAAAAATAACATACATACATACATACATACATACATACACAGCTGTTTCTTAGAGTTATATTCTACACTCAAAGCTTTCCAACAAATGCACTAAGAATGGGTAACCGGAGTGCTAAGACAGAGCTAGCCTCAGCCTCTGGGGCTGCCAGAAAAAGAACAGCCCGGGTGCCAGGGCAGCCTGAACCTCTCGCCAGAGCCCTTGTGTATGTACCATCGCCAATCTTAAGTGCCTTCAACAGTATTTCCTGGTAATTAGCATGAACTATCAGTTTTACATGCATGCCATAAAATGAAAAGGGTTGAGAAGTACTTCCACTTCAGACAACCTGGACAGCCAGCCACTCTGCTAAAAAACAAAAATGTCAGACAAAACACGGTGGCAGTGGGAATGACACACATTCTCAGCGTGAAGTTGACCTAGTAAGAAGTTAAAAAGAATAGGCTTGGGGGTGAGGTGGATGATAACTTAGAGAGGCAAAGGTACAAGAGAGTACTTAAACAACTTTTTGCACTGAGGACATTTGAAAGTTTATGTGAACCTGAGTGTTGGGTTTAGAAGCCTCATTAAGGGGACAGACTACAAAACCTGAGGCCACCCAAGAAGGGGAGTCAACTAAGATACACTCCCCCGGAACACTAATACCTCAATAGACTACAGCTTCAATCTAAGTGTAAGCTAAAATCTAATAATAATAATAAAACAATTTTTTAAACTTTATTTTAAAACCGGTCTTGAAAGAATAAGGAAAATTACCCATTCCATAATGGCAACGATTGGAGAAAAAATATCCAGAAATTTGTAACCAAAACCCTAAATTCACTCAATCTGGGGGGAACATATAAACCTCAGGCAAGAATTTATATTCAAAAAGTCACTAAACATGGAAAGGGGGGGAAAGCAGATCAAAGAAGGTGATCAATACGTGGATATATTTAATACAATTTTAATCACAGCAAATATAAATGCAATAAATGTTGGTGGTGAGCCAATAGGTTATTGCTAAGGGAAGAAAAAAAAAAAGGTGGGGGGATAACCATTAGACTCCTATAACCTATTCCAGATGGATTAAAGGCCTAAATGTAAAAGGCAAAATATCTAAACCTTTTGTAAGAAAACACAGCAAAATGTCTTTGACATAAGTATAGGGTAGGATTTCTTTAAAAATAGATTTTTAAAAATGCAAGTCATGAAAAGGAAGTTGACAGATAAATTCAACTACATCAACATTGGACCACACAAATACAACGGCAAGTCACAAACTGGGAAAATATATTTTAATGACAAAGCACTCGTATTCAGAATATATATATATATCTCAAGAATCAATAAGAAAAAACAATTAAGTAACAACTGATGAAAACTTGATCTGCTATTGAGAACTATAAACTGCAAGAGTGAGCAACAAAGCAAAACACAATAAAATTATCTCCTGATTAATAAAGATCAAGGGACAGGCAGTTGCATTACCCACTCCTTAGATATTTCACAAGGGCTCATGTTTATTGAACCACTAGAAGGCAACCCTGCTGTAGCCTACCATAAATATACACTTTCCCAATATGGTTGGAAAGGATTTTAACTCAGGAATTTAAAGAGTTAAAGTTTCAAGCATATTCAAGTATCTCCCATTATTAGTGACTCTTTAAAAATCTGCTTCACTAATTTGAAAAGGTTCATCTGAAAAACCAGTTCTAAAAGCATATTTTACCAAAAATCTGAATTTAAAAGAAAACTTCCTTAACACTAAGTACTCATTTAAATATATAAAATAAATATTAAAAATATAAGTCTTTGTTTTACTATGGTTGCAAATATCAAAAAATTTCTATATGTGACATGGCACCAGAGTTAAGTTAGGGTTTTTCAAAATGCTGACATGCCGAGCTCAAAAGGTTCGCCATCACTGGTATAGACTATACTTCCATTTCTCTCATCCTGATCTTTTGTGTTATTGTCATACATTTTACTTCTACATGTGTTATAAACCCTACAATGCACTGTTACTGTTTTTTACTTTAATCATTGCAGTCTCTTTTTAAAATTAAACTTCATCTATGTATAATTTACATATAATTTTACCTGTTTTAGGTGTTTGACTTTTGACAAATTTATACACTATGTTGTCTTTTGAGACTGGCTTCTTGTACTCAGCATATACCTTTGAGATTCATCCATGCTATATATCAATAGTTCATTCCTTTAATATTGCTAAATGCAATTCCATTGTATAGATATACTACAGTTTATTCACTTACCTGTTAAGGATATTTGGATTGTTTCTAGTTTTCATTATGAACAAAGCTGCTATAAACATTGTGTACAGGTTTTGGTATGAACATTAGTTTTGACTTCTCTAGGGTAAATACATAAAACTGAGATCACTGGGTCATGTGGTAAATGTATGTTTAGCTTCATGCTTAATTGTCAAATTGTGTTCCAAATCAACTGTACCATTTTGCGTTCTCACCAGCAGTGTATGAAAATTTCAGTTCTACATCCTTATTAACACTTGGTATTGTCACATTTAAAAAATTTTATGAACCTCGAGGGCATTATGCTAAGTTAATTAAACAAGTCACAGAAAGACAAATACTGTATGATCTTAGTATATGTGTAATCTAAAGCCCAACTCATAGGAGGAAGTAGGTTGGTATTTGCCAGTGGAGAGGTTGGTCAATAGGTACAAATTTCTGGTTATAAGATGTTTAAGTTCTGGGAAAATCTAATGTGTTTATAGTTAACAATGTATTGTATACATAAAAGGTGTTTAGAGAATAGATCTTAAGTGTTCTCACCATATTAAAAAAATGGTAACTATGCACCCTCGCCGGTTTGACTCAGTGGTTGGAGTGTTGGGCCGTGGACTGAAGGGCCCTGGGTTTGATACTGGTCAAGGGTGCATACCTTAGTTGCAGGCACAAGTGAGAGGCAACCAGTTGATGTGTCTCTTCACATTGATGTTTCTCTCTCTCTCTGACTCCCCCCCCCACCCCATTCCACTCTAAAAAGCAGTGGAAAAAATATCCTCCTGTGAGGATTAACACAACAAACAAAAAATAAGATAACTATGCGAGGTGATGGATGTGCTACCTAACCTTATTGTGGTAACTATATATATATATATAAATATATATATGCATGTATATATACATATATATATATATGCATGTTTATGTGTGTGTGTGTGTACACACACACACATACACACACTAGAGGCCTGGTGCACGAAATTCATGCACTCAGGTGGAGGGGTCCCTCAGCCTGGCCTGTGCCCTCTTGCTGCCCAGGAGCCCATAGGGAGTGGGCCTAAGCTGTCAGCTGAACATCCTTAGCCCTGCCGCAGAGGCAGGAGAGGCTCCTGCCACCATCGCTGCGTTCGCCAGCCATCAGCCCGGCTTATGGCTGAGCGGCGCTCCCCCTGTGGGAGTGCACTGACCACCAGGGGGCAGATGCTCAATGCAAGAGCTGTCCCCTGGTGGTCAGTGCGTGTCATAGCAACCAGTCGTTCCACCGTTTGGTCGATTTGCATATTACCCTTTTATTATATAGGATATACTAGAGGCCTGGTGCATGAACTTCATGCTCTGGCAGAGTCCCTAGGCCTGGCTGGCAATCAGGGCCGATCAGGGCCTTCCGACTGCCTGCTGGGGCCTGCTCGACGGGGGTGGGGACCAGGAGAGGTTGGCCGGCCACGGGAGGTTGGATGTGGAAATGCACTGACCACCAGGGGGCAGACGCTCAACGCTGGAGCTGCCCCCTGCTGGTCAGTGTGTGTCATAGCAACTGGTGGTTCTGGTCGTTCCGGCATTCCAGTCACTTAGGCTTTTACATATAGCTGTTGTATATATGGAGATATATATATATAAAATCGTGTTGCACATCTTAAACTTACACAATGTTATATGTCAATTACATGTCAATAAAGCTGGAAAAAATTTTAGTCATTCAAACAGGGATATAATGATACCTCATGGTTTTAATTGATTTCTGTAGCTTCATAAAAGGGCTTAAAATTGGGTTATGTGAGCCCTTCAGTTTTATTCTTTTCCAAGTTATTTTGGTTATTCTAGTTTCTTAGATTTTACACATAACTTCTATAATCAGCTCATGTACAAAAAATCCTGGAATTTTTATTGGAATTACGTTAAATCTATAAATTAATTGGAGAGCGTTCTCATCTTAATGCTATTGAATCTCTCAATTCATGAACATGCTATCTCTCTGCCAAGGTCTTTGAATTTTTCATCATTGTTTTGTAGTTTTCAGCATATGGATTCTGCTCCACATACTATTAGTATATCTATATATTTCATATTTTTGGAGCTATTATAAATATTTTAAAAATTTTGTTTTCAATTCATTGTGCATAGAAATACAACATATTTTTTATGTTGAACTTGTATCCTATGGTCTTGCTAAACTCGTTTATTAGTTACAGGAGTTTTTGTTTTTGCTTTGTTTATCTCGGATTTTTTGGGGTCAGTTGTGTTTTAAGGAAACATTAAGAAAGTAAGAAAGCCCTAGCTGGTTTGGCTCAACAGAGTGTTGGCCTGTGGACTGAAGGGTCCCAGGTTCGATTCCGGTCAAGGGCGCATGCCCCGGTTTCAGGCTTGATCCCCAGTGTGGGGCAGGCAGGAGACAGCCGATCCATAATTCTCTCTCATCATTGATGTTTCTGTCTCTCTGTCCCTCTCCCTTCCTCTCTGAAAATCAATAAAAACATATTTTTTAAAAAGTAAGAAAAATCTTTTATAGTTACCCATGCAACTACCATTTCTGGTGGTTTTCTGTATTCTGCATTAAGATTTTTTTCTGGTATAATTTTCCTTTTGTCTGAGGATTTTGTTGTGTTTTGTTTTGTTTTTCTTTTAACATTTACTTAAACCGTAGGCCTGCTGGTGTTGAATTCTTTCAGCTTTTGGGTATCTGAAAAAGTGTACTTTCCCTTTCTTTTTTTTGAAAGATTTTTTGCTGAGTATAGAATTCTAGGTTGACAAATTTATTTTCCTTTCAGTAATTGTAAAGATGTTGTTCCGTTTTATTCAGCTTGAGTTTATTTGGCAAGAAAATTCCCAAACCTGTGTTACAGCCTGAAAAGTCTTTCTAGGCAGTAAGCCTGGGATAATTTTAGGGCTCACATCCTTTGTTTTCCCTTTCTCAAGAATTACTGTCATGCGTTCTCTGATATCCAAGGCCTGAAAACCCTTGTTTCACACATTTTCTCTTTTTTTAGTTATTTAATTCAGGAGTAAATTTCGTCCATTTCATCACATCTTGGCTAGTAGCAGAAGTCCAAAGACTTAAGAATTTTAAATATTAAATTTATTATAGACTGGAAGATTGAGGTATCAAGAAGTATGTCATTCTAGTAATTCAGATTTTTGTCTTATTTGCAGAAGCAAGATTTAAGATTTCTCCTGAGATTAGTTGGTTGATATTTTTTTGGCAGAGTATCTGTAACCATCAAATTTGTAATTTAGATAACTTAACATAGAAATTGAATATGAGCTTATTAGAGACTTAAATGCCATTTAACAAAGAAAAATCAACCAAAAAATGAGTACGTGTATCATAGGTTCGCCATCACTGGTCTATACTATAAGATCCACACTATGTATGTCATGGTATAATGTAATTTGAAGGTAGACTGTGGTTAAGTTAAAGTTAAGGAAATTACTATAACTGGTAAGTGTAATATTCAAGTCAATGTACAAGGGCAGCTATATTCCTATATACCAGCAATGAATAATTGAAAATAAATTATTTCTAATACCATTTACAATAGCACCAAAAAAAGTGAAGTACATAGGTAAAAATATAACAAAATATGTGTAGACCTGTGCTGAGGAAAAAAGCAAAACAGTGATGAAAGAAATCAAAATAATCAGAGAGAGATGCCATGTCCACAAAATAGAAAACATTACAAACATAACAATTCTCCCTAATTTGATATTTAAATTTAAGGCAATCTCAATTAAATCCCAGCAAACTTTTTTGTATATATTGATAAGCTTATCTCAAAGTTATATGGAAAGAAAAGGAACTAGAAAACAATGCTAAAAAAGAAAAAAGTCAAAGGATTCATATTACCCAATTTCAAGACAACATATTAAGCTACAATATTCAAGGCAGTGTGGTACTTAGGAAGGGACAGATTTATCAATGGAGCAAAACAAGGAACCCAGAAACAGACCCATACCAATATAGTCAACTGTTTTCTCAACACATTAAAAAGGCAAGTAAGCCCTAACTGGTTTGACTCGGTGGATAGAGCGTCAGCCTGCGGACTGAGGGGTCCCAGGTTCGATTCTGGTCAGGGGCATGTACCTTGGTTGCGGGCACATCCCCAGTCGGGGGTGTGCAGGAGGCAGCTGATCGATGTTTCTCTCTTGTTGTTTCTAACTCTCTATCCCTCTCCCTTCCTCTCTGTAAAATTTCAATAAAATATATTTTAAAAAAATAATAAATAAAAATAAAAAGGCAAGTCAATAGAAAAAGTATTGTCTTTCCAAGAAATAGCGGTGGAAAAATTATAATCCCATATGCAGAACAATAAAACCTCAACAGATACTTCATGAGGTGAAATAAATACATTTTCAACATCTGAGTACAACAGACTCACATGCAAATGATATCCAAAGGAAGAGATACAGAAAAGAATGACAAGCAAAGAAAATGTTAAACATATGGGTGACAACTTTAACAACAATATTTTGTGTTTAAAACATGTAAGGTACGAATAAATACAACAATGATAGAATAAAGAAGGGGAATGGCTATAATCCTGCATTGCCCATGAAAGGGAATATGTACCAATTAGAGTTTAATAAATCAAAAATGCATGCTGTAATCCTAAGACAGCTGTTTTCAAAGTGGTTCATAGACAACTGGGAGTCTCCTAAACCTTTCAGAAGATCTGCTAAGTCAAAACTATATGTCTCTCTATATAAAAGCCAAGCAATCAAATGGTGGAACAACCAGAACAACTGGTCAACCAATCGTTATGACACGCACTGACCACCAGGGGCAGATGCTCAGTGCAGGAGCTGTCCCCCTGGTGGTCAGTGCACTCCCACAGGGGGAGTTCTGCTTGGCTGACCGGGATGAGCGGAGCTCCCACAGTGGGTCGATCTCCACAGGCCACA
>NW_006284850.1:124809-127750 GCF_000327345.1 Myotis davidii
ACAACCAGAACAACTGGTCAACCAATCGTTATGACACGCACTGACCACCAGGGG
The DNA here is from genome assembly GCF_000327345.1 of Myotis davidii. Lineage (NCBI taxonomy): Eukaryota > Metazoa > Chordata > Mammalia > Chiroptera > Vespertilionidae > Myotis > Myotis davidii. The sequence goes on from NW_006284850.1 coordinate 124,864, forward strand.
CAGATGCTCAGTGCAGGAGCTGTCCCCCTGGTGGTCAGTGCACTCCCACAGGGGGAGTTCTGCTTGGCTGACCGGGATGAGCGGAGCTCCCACAGTGGGTCGATCTCCACAGGCCACACACACACACACACACACACACACACACACACACACCAGTGCACGACTATTGTTTGAATAGGTGATTGATTACATTTATTGATGAGCACACTCAAAGGAATGCTACTAACACAGCTACTTTTAAATGAAATATACATTTACTAACTAGATTTCTACCAACTGACATAAATGAAACACGAATCTGTGCCCCGGGCACCTCTAATATATATAAGCCCAAGGGACCGTTACAACTGAACGACCATAACAACTGGTCAACCTGTCACTATGACTCGCACTGATCGCCAGGGAACAGACGCTCAATGCAGGAACTGCCCCGTGGTGGTCAGTGCGCTCCCGCAGCGGAGCACCACTCAGCTGACCGACCCGTCTTGGCGGCCCACTAGCCTATCAGCAGCCACTCACTCCCTCAGTAGTCCTGCAGGTCCAATCTCTGGAGAACAGGCCAGGTACTGATGAACCAGCGCTGCCAGCATGATCCCAACAGTGCCCCCGGCCTCCTGGAAGTCAGCCTCAGACATCGTGGCCACTACCCTTCCCTAGACACTCCACAAGGAAGGATATAAAAGTGGCAGCCAAGTGGCTCCCGACAACCGGCAAGAACATCAGCTGGATGGATCTGGATTGTGGGCTGGCAAGGGCGTCCCACCGCCCACCCAGAGGGCCGATCGCATTCCGCCCCCCACACCCTGGGGACTCCACCCATGCACGAATTCATGCATTGGACCTCTAGCTTTCATTATAATACTAAGACATTATTTCTCTTTTTAAATCTGTTGGCATTTACACTGATGATGCAAAAGTAACGGTGAGTAGAGAACTGCTGCCATCTTAGGAGGAAGAGTCAAGGTAGAGGTACCAAACTGAACTATAAATCATCATATTCTTCACCACTAAGCACTTATCGTTTTTAAATGTCAGTTTTAAGAATACCCTTGATAAAGCAGTAAAAATCATTTTATTAAATGTCAACCCTTGAGTGCACACTGTTTTAATAATTTGAGATAAAATGGGAACTTATCTGAAGTACAAAGGTTGTACTGAGGGAAAGTATGCATGTGATTGTTTAAGTTGTAAACTTGGACTAGCCTCTTTTTTCATGAAAACCATTTTTACCCAAAAGAATAACTGACAAAGTATGTTTACTCAAACTCAGGTGTTTGAAAGACATTTTCTCAAAAACGAATGAGATGAGTTTGTCATTTCAAGAAAAGCAACTAACAGTAATTTGTTGCCAATGATCAAACTTGAGATTTCAAGCAAAAACCAGAATATTGAAAAACATATATACCACCACTGTGAACTTGAAAGCTTTCCAAAATTTAAAGGGTTTTCTAATGAGATTGGTGATAATATTAATGAACATAAATTTTTTTATATATAATAAAGTGTGTTGACATCTAATAGTGCTCATGTTCATCCAACTGCCCCAAACTATGTTACCAATTATGTTTCTTCAATCCATTAAAAACATCTCTTCACTACTATTCAGGGGTTACAGTATCATTTCAGTATCTACAAAACCTAAAACAAATCTTATAATGCCACACCCTCACCTTTAAATAAAATTTAAAAATTCAGTGTTATCAACTCACTGATATTCCCTAAGTCTTTGGCAGTATCAAAAACCATGCAAGGTTATGACACATTAATATATAGCAATCATTTATGCTGTGTTCTAAGTAATATGTTACTTTGAGTTAAAGGTCAACAAAACCCTCTCTCCTCTATGGGCAAATCTGACCTTGTGGTTAATTAATTCTTTTACTTCTAAAACCTGATAAAGGTGGAATATTAGTTGTATTACTAGCAACATGTATTATGGGGAAAAAATCTAGGGTGAAAGAACTACAAAATAACTATGAATATTTGGTAGGATGCCATAGTTTTGGGATTTCCTGTATATAGAGACTCCTTATTTTTTTTAATTTTTTAAAATAATTTTTATTTTTTTATATATTTTTATTATTTCAGAGAGGAAGGGAGAGGGATAGAAAGACAGAAACATCAATGATGAGAGAGAATCACTGATCAGCTGCCTCATGCACGCCCCCCCTACTGGGGATCGAGCCTGCAACCCGGGCATGTGCCCTTGGCCAGAATCAAACCTGGGACCCTTCAATCTGCAGGCCGAAGCTCTATCCACTGAGTCAAACCGTCTAGGGTCATGTTTCCATTTTTAATGAAGCATGCAGGGGCAGCCGATCCATGATTCTATTCTCTCTCATCATTGATGTTTCTCTCTCTCTCTCCCTCCCTCTCCCTTCCTCTCTGAAATCAGTAAAAATAAATTTAAAATACGTGTGGTGGTAGACTAAACAAAAGATGACCTTACATGGCAAAGGATGTGATTAAATTAGGGATCTTGAAAGGACGTGTTTGACATGGATTATCTGGGTGGGCTCTAAATGCCATAAACATGTTACCCTTTTATAAGAAGCAGGAGTGAGGGTTTTCAGAGAGACACACAGAGGAGACAGAGATGTGAAGGCCCAGCCACCAGAAACTAGAAAGAAGGAACAGATTATCTACTACAGCCTCCAGAGAGGGAATATTGATTGCCCTGCCCTGCCCTGTCAACCGTGTTTTCAGGCTCTGGCCTTCAGAACTGTGAGAGAATAAATTCCTGTTGTTTTAAACCACCCATCTGTGGTAATCTGTCACAGCAGCCATAGGAAACTAATGCATCAAAGGAGCCCTGCACACACCTGAGCTGTCACTTCATGGGCCAAAAACTAACCCCTAGACAACTTCAAGAATTCCCATAGAAGAG
>NW_006284850.1:147084-158450 GCF_000327345.1 Myotis davidii
GATTTCAGAGAGGAAGGGAGAGGGATAGAGAGATACAAACATCAGTGATGAGAGCCAGTAATCACTGATCAGCTGCCTCATGCACGCCCCCCCTACTGGGGATCGAGCCTGCAACCCGGGCATGTGCCCTTGGCCAGAATCAAACCTGGGACCCTTCAATCCTCAGGCCGATGCTCTATCCACTGAGCCAAACCAGCTAGGGCTAGGAACTCTTTTTAACTGGGCACATCCCTATAGAGGTGTCAGGGAGAATGCGTCTGTAAGTTACAAAAGTTACTAGTTCCTATTTGAAATGGGGGGGCGGGGGGGGGCATGGATGGCTGGTGTGAGCTTCTGTGTGTGCATACATGTGTTTGTGTTTTAAAATACATGTGGTAGGCCTAGCTGGTTTGGCTCAACAGATAGAGCATTGGCCTGTGGACTGAAGGGTCCCAAGTTCAATTCCGGCCAGGGGCACATGCCTGGGTTGTGGGCTCAATCCCCAGTGTGGGGCGTGCAGGAGGCAGCTGATCCATGGTTCTCTCTCATAGAGGTTTCTCTCTCTCCTTCTCGCTCTCTCTAAAATTAAAAAAAAAATTGAAGAGAAAAGGAGAGAGGCCAGGGCGGCTGACCCCGTGAGCACTGGGATGCAGTGGCGGCCGCAGGAAGGGGAGGGTGCTGACTCCCTGAGCCTCGGGGCCGTGAGGAGACACTGGCGGGAGCAGTTTTGGGGGACAAGGTCTTGTGAATGTTTAACGAAGGACCCAAGGCTGAGCCACACGGAGATGCAGGGTGCCCGGGCCCTTGGGGCAGGGCAGGCGAGACCCCATCCTGGCTTCGACCTCCCGCCCAGGAACAGAGCTCTGCCCGCTACCCCCCTCCTGCCCTGCTGTCAACCGTGTTTTCAGGCTCTGGCCTTCAGAACTGTGAGAGAATAAATTCCTGTTGTTTTAAACCACCCATCTGTGGTAATCTGTCACAGCAGCCATAGGAAACTAATGCATCAAAGGAGCCCTGCACACACCTGAGCTGTCACTTCATGGGCCAAAAACTAACCCCTAGACAACTTCAAGAATTCCCATAGAAGAGGAATGCCTGTCATTGCTCTGTTGGTATGATGTTTGCTGGCAACATCAATCTGATATCAAGTGTGAACCACCCATCTGTGGTAATCTGTCACAGCAGCCATAGGAAACTAATGCATCAAAGGAGCCCTGCACACACCTGAGCTGTCACTTCATGGGCCAAAAACTAACCCCTAGACAACTTCAAGAATTCCCATAGAAGAGGAATGCCTGTCATTGCTCTGTTGGTATGATGTTTGCTGGCAACATCAATCTGATATCAAGTGTGACCTAATTAGGTCTTACTTGTCTAAATCCAAATCCAAATGCCTTACCCTTTTTAATGCCATCAGAGCTAAGTGCAGTGAATAGACTATGGGCTCTGGAGCCTGGCTGGACAGGTTTTTAATTTTAGTTTTGTATTGTGTGGCCTTGAACAGCCACTTAATCTAATCTCTGTCCTCTCTAAAATAGGAATATTGTATAGCAATTACCTCATAGGATTACTATAAGGATTAAATGAGTTAATGCCATAATTTAAGATTTCAAGCAAAATGAGAATTTTGGAAAACTTATATCCACCGCCATAAATTATTATGAATTATTAATTATAATATTGTGAATAATTATCATGAAAAATAATTATGAATAATTTGCATCTTTGTTACAAACTAGTTTCATTATGATTTTAAAGCTAATTACTATTTGGCTGTAGATCATATTCTGTTTATAACTGTGGTTATGTATCTTTCCCTTTCCTGATGTTTTATATTTATGCTCCCCCTTTTGCCCTCTCTCTAAACTTTACTAGAGGTGCATGCATTTTGTTCTTTACAAAACCAACTGTTGAATTCTTTATGAACAGTTTTAAATGATGGACTACAGATCACTTGGAATAAGATGTGTGTGTGTGTGTGTGTGTGTGTGAGAGAGAGAGAGAGAGAGAGAGTGTGTGTGTGTGTGTGTGTGTGTGTGTGTGTGTGTGTGTGTGTGTGTGATTGAATAGTTATTTCAAGGGATCCCTGAATCCACTGGACACATGTAGTGTGTGTGTGTGTGTGTGTGTGTGTGTGTGATTTAATATGTAACATCACCCTCCCCTCTTGCATGCCTTATGGTTTATTCAATGCAAGAAAGAGCTTTCCAGGATTCTCCATAGTCCAGGTAAGTATAATGTATATTATGAAGGGGGAAAAAAGATCAAGAATTATTTGCCTACACAGAAATAATAGAAAATTCAAGGCCTTCCATAATATACTGCCACCAACCATCTTTACTAAATTCATGCTTCCCTGCTAAAAGTTCCCTACATGTATCACTTTTTCTTAGCTCGGTGCATTGTGACAAAAATTCTCTCCCTGAAGCAAACTCTACTCAGGCTGCTCTTCGGAGCTCTTTCTCAACTAGGCCTCAACATTTGAACTTCGGTGTTTGTCCCTGCATTGTCCAACATTAACAAGAATCCTGCTAAATTGGTTCAGCCAGAATCCCCCTTCTCTGTCAGCCCCCAGGTGATGTCAAATCACCCTTGCCTGCCTTCACAACTGATTCCCACCCTGATCTTCAGCTATAAATTCGCTTTTGCCCATGCTGTGTTCAAAGTTAAATACAATCTCTCCCGCACTTCAGTAGTCCCTATATCTATCTGAACAGGCCCCCGGAAAAGTCTACCTCACCATTTTAACAAGCGTTATGAATAATTTTTTCCTGAACATTTGGTTTAAAAGATCTACTATGGCCCAACTGGTTTGGCTCAGCGGATAGAGCGTTGGACTGCGGACTCAAGGGTCCCAGGTTCGATTCCGGTCAAGGGCATGTACCTTGGTTGCGGGCACATCCCCAGTGGGGAGTGTGCAGGAGGCAGCTAGCTGATCGATGTTTCTCTCTCATCGATGTTTCTAACTCTCTATCCCTCTCTCTTCCTCTCTGTAAAAAATCAATAAAATACATATTTTAAAAAAAAGATCTACTATGCCAAAATGATTCTTTTCCCCTGACTCATCTGTATGAGACCTATTCTCTTCTAGAATTCTATCATATACAAAACCAGATGCTCCATTCAACCCCGCCCCCAAGCATGAATGCCTCTATCACTTCTCTCTCTGGCTGCAAACTAATTCTCATTCATACATCTATCCCCAACTCACATGGTAGGGCTGTCATTCAAAATCATCAGAGAGCCCTAACTCTCAATCAAGAGTTAGAAGCACAGAGAAAAAAAAGGCATCCAAAAAACAGAGCTCCAATACAAGGGTGACAACCCACTTCTCCCCTAAGATAATGGAAAGCCAAAGAATAAAAGAGAGGAGAGCAGCCGGGAAGGATTTAGGTGAGGAAATTCTCCAGTATAGATTACATAATGCATTTGAAGAATAGGAAAAGGTGTTCAGAAGCACTTCACAGTTGTTTGACAAGAATTAGAGATAGTACCTACAGCAAACTTAATAAAAGTTATTAAAACTTAATAAAATGACATACATCATAACATACTTCTTGGCTTAACACTAGAAATTCCAATAATAACATAAACATTGTTTATTAATTTAACCCAAGGCTGTTAATACTAGAAATTCTCTTTAAATATAAAGACATGAATAAGGTAAATGCAAAAAGATGGAAAAACATATGCCAAGCTGACACTAATCAAAAGAAAATGAGACACTATGTTAAAATCAATGAGGATTTCACAGCAAAAATTATGGGGCCAGGAATAAAGAGAGGGTCATTTTATAACAATAATAGGATCACTTCATCTGGAGACTCTAAAAATCCTAAAATATTTATCCCTCTAATAAAAGGGCGTCAAAATAGCCCCAGCTGGGTTGGAGCATTGTCCTATACACCAAACAGGTTGCAGATTTTATTCTCCGTCAGGGCACATACCTAGGTTTCTGGTTCCATCCCCCAACAGGGCATGTATGGTAGGCAGCCGATTCATGTTTCTCTCACATATCAATGTTTTTCTCGCTCTCTCTCTCAAAAATAAAAATTAAAAAAAATCAATAAACCTATCCTCTGGTGAGGATTAAAAAAAAGAGCTTCAAAATATATTAACCAAAAGTTACACAACTGAAAGGACAAAACTACACTTACAGTCAAAGACTTCAACAACCCCCTTTCAATGACTGATAGAAGTTGACTTACAAATATTAGGGTTCTCTTGAGAAACGCAATCAACCAAGTTGACCTGACATTTTTGGCACAGAACACACATTCTTAACCATAATCAGGTTGATAATAACTGCATTCTAGGATGTAAAGCAACTTTTAAAAATTTTTAACTATTCAAAAAATACAAACATATTTTCTGATTACAAGACAATTAAATCAATAATATTTAGGAAATATTCAGATATCTAAATACTAATCTCCTAAACAAACTTTTTTGAAAACCCATGGTCAAGGCAGAAATGAAAAGGCAAATTTAAAAATATTTTTAAATGAATGTAAAGGAAAACACAAAACACCAAAATTTGTGGTTAAACTAAAGCAATGCTTTAATAAATGGAGAAGAGACAAACCACTCATGCAGAATTCCAAATCATTAGATACTCTACTCTCAAGGGGAGTAAAACTTTTGATATGGTGTGATCAAAATGCTACTCCACTTCTATGATCTTTCTCCGAAAAACCCCAAACCTCAGTCTAATCATGAGAAAAGCATCTAACATATACCAATAGAGAGAGGTGCATCCTACAATACACCTGGCCAATAATCCTCAAAACTAAGGACATCAAAAACAAGGAAAGTCTGAGAAAATGCCACAAGAGGAGCCTAGAGACATGACAACTAAATATAAGGTAGTATCATGGATGGAATCCTGGAACTAGAAAAGGACATGAAATAAAAACAAAGGAAACTGACATAACTATGGAATTTAGCTAATAATAATATATCAATATTGGTTCATTAATTGGAAAAAAGACATTATAAGTATCTTTCTACATTGAGCAGATCTGGTGGCCCATGAATTAGCTAGAGGTGTTACAAGTTAGGGAAACAATTTCTTTTATTATCTCGTTACCTCCCTAACTCACCCACATGGGGCTATTGCTTTAGTTTGGGGGTTGACAAACTATATAGTATGCAGGCCAAATCTGCTACTGGATTTGTAAATAAAGTTTTCTTGAAACAAACAGAAAAAAGAAAAAAAAATCTATTATAAAAAATTATACTACACCTAGGAAAACTTCAATTCTCCCTGCCCCAAGTAATTTCTCCTTTTTATGATCTGTCAGAGCATACTGTACACTTCATGATATACCCCTCTAACTTCTAAAAAAATTATAGCTCAGATCATGAACCATACATCTTTGTAAACTCCCACCTCCCCTTCCACCTTCACTTAAATACACTGCCTTTCCCCTCCTATGTAAATAAAATTTAAATGGCAAACTCGGGATTCTGAGATACCTTTCAACTGGGAATTCTTATAAATTATTTAACTTATTAATTTAAAGTACTTAAGAACTGCATGGTTACAGTAACACAAAATGAGATTTAATTTATATAGTTTTATATAAACCACTGTCTTTCAAACTAGGGTCCATACGTATTTGCTGAGATCTTAGACATCCTTATAAGAAATTTTTAATTGCATATTTTAATTTCGATAATTTAGAAATGCCTGATAAAATACTCTCAATTATATCGGTGACCCGTATCCACATACTGGCATGCAATGCTAACTCCCTCATTTACCTTCACAACTATACTGATGCCAAGTAAAGCTACTTTTAGTAGCAAATTACTCATTCCCCCAAAATTGTATCCAAATGAGACAATGTACTATATATATATAAAGCCAGCGACCGTAACAGCCATAACGACCCTAACAGCCGGTCGCTATGATGCCCACTGTGGCCAGTGAACCCAGCCCTTCCTCATTGCCGGCCCCACCCCTGATCAGTCTCTCCCACCCCGATTGAGGGTGGGGTAGCTGGCCAAACCCCCCATGACCCTTTGCCCAGGCCACCCCACTCCTCAGGAGGGACCCTCACCCCTTGGGGGCATGACCGGTTCGGCCCCCCCAACCCATCAGGTGCAGGCTGCTGGCCCATCAGCACCCCTCACCCCAAATGGGGGCGGGGCCAGCCGGCCAACCTCCCGTCATCATCTCCTCCTGACAGGACCAGCCCCGATCTGCCCCCCACTCATGTACGAATACGTGCACTGAGCCTCTAGTTGTTATATAACAGGGTTTCATACAAGTTTCAATAGAGAAAAACTGAAGTCAAGCAGCACACAGTAGTATAGATATGCCAAAAAAAACTTGAAATGTCATAACCCTAATCAGTCAAGTGGTTCATTTTGACAAAATAACATTAATCCACTATATTAGTGTTAATTTTTGCATTTGCTTTAGTTTGGGTACTTATAAATGTAATTTATAACTGTAATCTGTTTTCTAGTTGTAGCAAAGATATGCATAAGCAATTTACTCAGAGATGTTAGAACAAATTTAACACTTAAAAAAAAAATAAACCAGGCAAATAATCTCTGCAAGAATTTTTTTTGTGCATTACATTTACTCTGACACTATAAATCCATAAATGAAAAACTATTACATTTACTCAGAAGTGTGTCCAGTTGTACTTTAGGTTACCCAAAGGCACTCTAAATACACATACTACTTCACACTTTAATATCTCTAATATTTAAACATTTAACTTTAAAGGCAAACTTTAATTTTGAACACTGCAAAAACATTAACATTTTTATTTACCTAGACATTATTAACTAAACTAAAAACTTTTAAAACTCAGATTAAAAATGAAACTCAAGTACAAACAAGTCTGTGTTTAAGTCTCAGGTTTACTGTTTGTTAACTGTGGGATCTTAGTGAAGCCACTTACCCTCTGGGCATCAGTTTCTGCCTGTGTAAAGTAAGAATACTGTGTGTTCTGCCTTTCTCACATAAGCTAGTGTAAAATAAATAAAACCTACCCACATTACCAATATGCTTTCTTTTCCTTCTGGACAGAAAAGGTTAACTGATTGTGTGTGTGTGTGTGTGTGTGTGTGTGCACACACACACACATACACATACATATATACACACACACATAAACATACATATACATACAGTTCACTTCAGAAATACACTAAAATGTAACAATATTGTTATCATTTTTTTATTTTTTTTAAATATATTTTGATTTTTTTACAAAGAGGAAGTGAGAGGGATAGAGAGTTAGAAACATCGATGAGAGAGAAACATCGATCAGCTGCCTCCTGCACACCCCCTACTGGGGATATGCCCGCAACCCAGGTACATGCCCTTGACCGGAATCGAACCTGGGACCCTTGAGTCCGCAGTCCGACGCTCTATCCACTGAGCCAAACCGGTTAGGGCTGTTATCATTTTTAACTGAATTTATTGCAGTGACATTGGTTAATAAAATTATATAGGTTTCAGGGGTACAACAATTCTATAATACTTCTGCATTCTGTAGTGTGTGTTCACCACCCCAAGTTAAGTCTCCTTCCATCACCACTTATCCCTCCCTTCACCCTCTTCTACTCCCCGCCACGCCACTTTCCCTCTGGTAATCACCATACTGCTGTATGTGTCTATGTTTTATGTTTTTGTCTTTATCCCTTCAACTTTTTCACCCAGCCCCTCTCCCCCTCCCTTATTTTCTAACGAACAGGATTTAAACTACATTAAAACAGTCACTACATAGATATGACTTACCAGACATATGACAGACTGTGGAAATACAAAAAGGAATAAAAGAGCCATGCTCTCAGGTATGTGTGTATTGGGGAGTAAGGGCACTTAAAGAGACAATTCTATCGTGCTGTCAAAAAAAGAAAAAAATTATAAAATAACATAAAATTATAATTCTCCGGGGGAATAAAAAGAAATACATAGTATTATGGAAACTCAAAATACCTGGCCAATCAGGGAGTCAAATTGCCTTTTCCTTTTTTTCATCCCCACCCCCGCCCTTTTTTGAAAAAAAACCAGTGCTTTAAAAAAATTTTTTTTTCATTGATTTCAGAGAGGAAGCGAGAGGGAGAGAAAGATAAAAACATCAACGAGAGAAAATCATGGACTGGCTGCCTCCTGCACGCCCCACACTGAGGACGGAGTCCACAACCCGGGCATGTGCCCTGACTGGGAATTGAACTGTGACCTCCCAGTTCATAGGTCAATGCTCAACCACTGAGCCACTGCAGCTGGAGAACCAGCTCTTTTTTACCAAAAAAAAAAAAATTTTAACATATTTTTATTGACTTCAGAGAGAAAGGGAGAGGGAGATAGACAGAAACATCAATGATGAGAATCATCCTCCAGCTGCCTCCTGCATACTCCCTATTGGGAATGGAGGACACAACCCGGGCATGTGCCCTCACTGGGAATCAAACCTTGACCTCCTGGTTCATAAGTCCACGCTCAACCACTGACCCACACAGGCCTGGCAGTGATATGATTAATAGAGAAAACCCTGAATTATGTCTGATCCTATTCTAAAAGTAAATCACAGACTTTTTGTACTTTCATAAGTAATTAAATAATTTATTTGGGGCCTCACAGCTTAGTGAGTGTCAAACACTGGGGGCTGGTACAGGAGGAAGATAAGAAAAAGAACCATCTCAGAATATATTTAGAACCCACAAACATTACAAGTACTACATACCCCTTCTATTCTCCCAAACAGCACCTCTCTCACAATTCACTCTTGACAGTGCTCTTCCGGGAATTTCTTCCTTTATCTGACCCCCCTCCCCCCGCCAAAAAAAACAACACCTGATCTGGGACATAAAGAACTTCTGCATTAAAATATACCATACATCATTCCAACATATCCTATTATTGTTCACCAAACAGATTATTAGGATTAGTTTTGTTAATTATTAATAACACTAACTTCTAAATACTGTGCACTTTACGTTCAGGACCTCATTAAATTCACACAAACCTAGGAGGTACTATCATCCCTATGTTACAGATGAAGAAACTAAGGCTTAGAGGTATTAAAAGGCTTATTCAGAAAAAAACAAGGGCAGATAATGTTGCATGGTTTGGGTAAAACACATGACATACTTATTCTTAACCATAATCACGTATTAATTCACCTCCAGGAAGTAGAAATGTTACAATCTTATAATCAATATGCAGGCGTGGGGAGACAGGTTGACAATTACTGGTAGACAAAAGCTATTAGGAAAAAAAACTGCTCTTAAAATGTTAGTACCTGTTTTTTTGTTTTGTTGTTGTTGTTTTTTTTGGTTAACTGTCACCCGAGGATATTTTTCCATTGATTTTTAGAGAAAGTGGAAGGGAATGGGAGAGACAGAGAAACATTGATGTGAGAGACACATATCGATGGGTTGCCTCTTGCATGTGCCCCGGCCAGGGACAGGGCCAGGGAGGAGCCTGCAACCAAGGTATGTGCCTTTGACCGGAATCGAACCTGGGATCCTTCAGTCTGCAGGCCGACGCTCTATCCACTGAGCCAAACCGGCTAGGGCTTTAGTACCTATTTTAAAAGAATAGTAAGAAGCTGCTTTTCTCTCAGGTCTCTGAGAGCATTTGGATCTAGTATACAGGGTGGGGGCAAAAGTAGGTTTACACTTGTTCTATGGAAAATAATACATTAATAAATAATAATATAAGAATAAACTGTGCTTCGCGTACTCATAACTGTAAGCCTACTTTTGCCTCACCCTGTAAAGTTTTCCAAAGAGCCCCTTCCACAAATGTCTTCCTCGTGAGCATTGTCAAGCAGTGTTTTTCCAAAGTACTGTTTTATGGAAAAGAAAATTTCCAGTTATAAAAATTTTGTGTGTTGCATAGTGAATCACAAAGTAAAACACATTTCTTCCCATTATCATAATGGGGGGGAGGGAGACACCTCTTCTAAAAGTATGCTGAAGAAGTAAAAGTAACCTTCATTCCACTTGGACATGTTTAAAGACAAGGAAGGCTTCCACTATAGCCATCATGGATAATATGATCCCTTCAGATTTCCCCATCTTCTTAAACAAGAGTATAGAAAGCACAACTGAACTATTTCTTTGGTTAAGTTTAACCAATTTAACCAAACAATCATTAAAGAAAAAAATGGTTATTTTGCTGTGCTATTTTAATAAAACAAGACCATTAGGAACTCACCCTACACTAAGCCTCAAATTGCTATGATTTTATCTCCTTTATTATTTTTCTTTTTTAAAGATTTTTTTATTGATTTCTTTAGAGAGAGGAAGGGAGAGGGAGAGAAACATTGACGTGAGAGGAAAATATCGATTGGCTGCCTCCTGCTCACCCCCCATTGGGGATTGAGCCTACAACCAAGCATATTTAAAAATTAAAATAAGCCCTGACCGGTTTGGCTCAGTGGAACCTCTCTGTAAAAAATACCCAATAAAATATATTTTTAAAAAAATTAAAATAAAATAAGCATGTCCTCGAGTGAGGATTAAAAAATTTAAAAATTTAAAAAGACAGAATTTTAAAAGTAACAAGAAAGTGACTCATCATATGTAAGGGTCCTCAATAAGATGTACCTGATTTCTTCATCAGACATCATGAAGGCCAGAAGGCAATGTGATGGCATCTTTAAGTGTTGAAAGAAAGAGATGGTCAAACAAGAATGCTATATCCAGCAAAACTATCCTTAAATATGAAGGAGAAATTAAGATGTTACCAGATAAATAAAAACTGAACTTGTCATTGCAACACAAGGCTCGTGGCTCAGTAGGTGAGCATTGACCTACGAGCCAGGAGGCGATGGTTTGATTCCAGTCGGGGCATATGCCCAGATTGTGGGCTCGGTCCCCAGTTTGGAGTGTAGGGGAGACAGCCAATCGGTGGCTCTCTCTCATCATTGATGTTTCTATCTCTCCCTCTCCCATCCTCTCTGAAATCAAAAGGAATATATTGGGGAAGAGGAGAAAGACATGGGGGGGAAAATACATAAGGTAGTCATTCATATGGCAATGAAAGAAACTAGCCTGTAACTCAAATCAATCATGCATAAATCCAGTAAAGGTAACTTACCCAAGTAAATATAAAAGAGAGGATGAATGCATTTTTGGTTTGTTAAATTTATTTTCTCCCATGTGATTTCAAAGACACTCAATCAAGCAGTAATTATGCATCTGAGTTGATGAAAACACAATGTACAAAGATGTAACGTGATAGTAACAACACAAAGGAAGGGGAGGGAATGGAGCTACATAGGAGCGAAGTCTTTATGTAGTACTGAAATTAGGAGAATATTAACCAGAACTGGTTGTAAGTTCCAGGGGAACCATCCAAAAATAACATGATAAATTAAAGAAAACGGTAAAATGATACAATGGAAAACCTC
>NW_006284850.1:158645-171754 GCF_000327345.1 Myotis davidii
CACACACACACGGTAGAAATGGCGGAATAGAGAATAAAAACAGAAGATATATAGAAGATAAATAGCAAAGGGGCAAATGTAAATCCTACCTTATCAGTAATCATATAAACTGTAAATTAATTAAACACTTACAATTAAAAGGCATAGATTGGCAGAATGGATAAAAAAAAGTATGATACAACTATATGCTTTATATTCAAAGATAAAAATAGGATAAAACTAAAAGGATGTAAAAATACGCACCATACAAACTGTAATCAAAATAGAGCTGGAGTGGCTATACTAATATCAGACAAAATGTACTTTGAGACAAATATTGTTACTGGGGACAAAGAAGAATATCCTATGACAAAAGGGCTAATTCACTAATAAATTATAACAATTAACAAACATACAGAAAACAACTCAAAACACCTGAAGCAAAAGCTGAAGTGAAGAATAGACAATTCAACAATAGATGGAGACCACAATACCCGCTTTCAATAACTAATAGATCAACAGGAAACAGAAAACTTGAACCCTATAAAGCAACAAGACTGAAAAGCCATCTATAGAACTCTACCCTGACACAACAGCAGAATATACATTCTACTCTAAAACATACTGAACATTCTCTAAGATAAACCACAAAAAGCAAGTCTCCATAAGTTTCAAAGGATTAAAATTATAACAGCTATGCTGACAAAAATGTAACAAAATTAGAAATTAATAACAAAAAAATTGAGAAATTCAAATATATGGAAGTTAAACACCACAATCCAAAATAATGAATCAAACAGTGTACAATATTTACCATTCCACATTACAATTAGCATATTACACAGAAAACAAATGAATTCAGTTCTTAAATAGAATAAACTTCAAGAACTCATAGTAAATAGTCTAACAATGTTTTCTTTAAAAAAAATTCAAGTTTCGGTTTCTATACAAATTATACTCCAACAAGTTGGAAAGAACAAAAAAGACAAAAATAAAAACAATTTTAGAGCTGAAATGAATTCTAAAAGCCCTCACTTTGAAATCATAGAACTATGTGACATGTACATTGCTGAAGTTACAGTTATCCTCAGCCTAAGGTAGGCTGATGCCTCCTACCTAGAAAGTTTTCACTGGCCTTTTTATTTGAAATTCATTTGAGAAACACCTGTATGCACCACTTTTCCTCTCCCTCCTAACAACTTCTGAATCACTTTGTCTATTTTAATTGTTTTAAGAATTTGGGGAAGGGATTTTGTTTTGTTTCTGCTGACCTTAACATGGGGAAGGAGTAGAATGTTCTGTTGCACTGGTATATTTGCCATGGGAAACTAAAGAGTAACTGCTTGTTTGATGGCAAACTGAAACAGTGACATTCTGCCATAAGCCAATTTATCTTTCAGTTTCCCTCTGTATATGTAAATATGCACTGCCTTTTAAAAATATGACAGGAAGCACTTGATATTCAAAAGTAAGCACTGTCATTATTTAAACCTTGTCCCCAAAATAATACAGCTATGGGTCAAGCTCTGATACAAGGAAAGAGCTTTGTAATGAGTATCCTATGTTATACTGTCAAAGTTAAAATTTTCCTATAAATTTAACTTTTTAAGCCCTAGACAGTTTGCTCAATGGAAAGTGTCTTGGGTTCCATTCCAGTCAAGGGCCCATACCTCTGTTACAGGCTCAATCCTCAGCCCCGGGTCAGGGCGCATGTGGGAGGCAACCAATCAATGTTTCCCTCTCTGTGTCTCTCCCCCTCCTTTCCACTTCTCTAAAAAAAAAATCAATGGAAACGTATCCTTCAGTGAGGATTAACAAAAATAATTAATAAATTTTATTTTTTAACTTTTCCTTCATTTACGTGACATAGTATCATATATATATATTTAAAAGCCTAATATGCAAAGTGTCCCCTAGGGAGTTCGACTGGGAGACTGGGAGACCAGGAGTTCGATTGCTCGCTATGACGTGCACTGACCACCAGGGGGCGGTGCAGAATGAAGGAAGGCCCAGCCAGCAGCTGGCAGCTGAGGAAGGGAGGCCAGGCCTAGGGACCCTACTTGTGCCTCTAGTCTTTAGATAAAACTTCACAATTCAAACTTAATTACTATAAAAGTCAATGGAAAATTTCCAGTTCCTTCAAAATGCTTCATTCCTCCCAGGTCCTCCCTCTAACAATTAAAAAAAATATCCTGGACATATTACAACAAACAAGCATAAAAGTATCTGAAAGGTAGAAAAAAGGACACCATACTTCCTAAAGATTTGAGGAATGAAAAAGGAGCGAGTTCCCTGGGTTTCTTTACCGCCTCCCACACTTCCCTAACAGGGTGCTGCTTCAGAAGCCCCCAATCTAGTACCAACATCAGCCAAAGAGAAAAAACAAAAGCCAAGAAAAGCCTTTCCTCCTAGCCAAAGGACTGGGGAAAGGGTAGCTTACCAACAGAAACCTTTTCAGCAGTACCCACCACACTCCAGGCAAACATCAATGGAAAATCTGCATGCACAAGACACACATGAACTCTCCAGTTTCAGTGGGCAAAGCATGCAGCTAATCTTCATACCCTCTTCCCCTCAGCCAGAGTGAGGAGCAGACAGTGTGAATGCAAGCCCCCTACCAGAGTAGTGTTGGCAGGACAAAATGGGCAGCTAATCTTCTATCCCCCACATGGGGGTGGCTCCAGTTCCCCTGCCAGGATGGTATGGATGAGGCTGAATATGAAGCTGATCTTCCAGGCCAGTGGTTCTCAGCCTTCCTGATGCCACGACCCTTTAATTCAGCTCCTCATGTTGTGGTGACCCCCAATTTCATTGTTACAAATTGAACATCATTAAAGCATAGTGATTCATCACAAAAACAATATGGAATTATAGATGTGTTTTCCAACGGTCTTAGGTGACCCCTGTGCAAGGGCCAAAGGGGTCGAGACCCACAGGTTGAGAACCACTGTTCCAGGCCTTGCAAAAGCTCCAAAACTCCTGCTGAGTCAGAGGGGAGGCTGAAAAGAGGAATTGCTCTTCCATACCACACACCCAGTGGGTGCAAGTGGTATTCATATTCACTCATTTAAGGTTGTGTCAGTAGGCTCAAGGACAAACTAGGCCTCCACCATCACCCAGCAGCAAAAAGACTTAACGAAGTCCTGTGAGGCAGGATTAGTCACTACTACACTTCAAAACACACACACATAGGCCCGGTGTCAGCAGGAGCCAGTGAGGAGCTGAACCCGCAAACCAGCATCCACAAGACTGAACAGGTGGCGTGAGTTGGAGCCAGTCAGCATTCCACTTTCCCTATCCCTAATGTCAGCAGGGCTGTGGCGAGCTGAACCTCTACACCCACCCAGCAGTGAGACTGAATGAAGCCAAGTTAGATGGAAGAGCCGACAATCTGTTTCATCCCTTCTCTGGTGCTGGTGGTGTACTGAGCTTCCACCAACTGGTATCTGACATCAGCGCAGGGAAAGTGGTACCAAGTAGGAGCTTCTGCTCCATCCTGCAGAAGCAGAGTGTGTGAATTAGCCCTTCACCTCTCTCCTGCTAGGGAAGCTTATCTTACTCCTCCACCCCGAGAGGCAACAAAGTGGCATAAGCTGGTACCCAACTTTTGCCAGGAAGATTTGAAAAACAAGGGGGGGTGGGGGACTGAGCTTGAATTCCATTAGTCAAGACAGTATGACTCAGTGCCCTACTTTTGCCAGGGTGGTTGTCAAAAGGGCCCCAGTGAGAAGCTGAACATACATACCCACCCAGCCCATGCACTACATCTCAACAAGGAGACTGCTTACTATGAAAAGAATGAATGGGATCCACAGTTCTCATAATGAAATCCACATCCAAGGTACGTACAACCAAAATTTACTCACTATACCAAATGCCAGAAAAGTACGAGGTGAATAAGAAAAAACAATCAATATATGCAACATTGAAATGAACCAGGTTTTTGATGAAATATCTGACAAAGACTTTAAAGCAGTCAACATAAAATGCTTCAACAAGCAATACAACTGTCCTTGAAACAAATGGAAAATATCAGCAAAGTTATTTTAAAAGAACCAAACAGAAATTACAAGACGAAAAATACAATAACCAAAATAAAAATTCCCTGGATGGGCTCAACAGTAGAATGGAAATGATACACAATAGTTTGTGAACCAATCAATAGACTTTAGTCAACCTACTATATGAGAAAATAGGCAGAAAAAAACAAAAGAGCTAATATTCTTGACAGAGTCCCGAAAGAAGAGTGGGATTTTAAAAAGTATTCAAAGAAATAGTGCTTGAAAAATCCTGAAATTTGACAAAACACATTAACCCACGGAAAGCTGAGTGACCTCCAAATAAAATAACACTGAAGGCATCCACATGAAGATACACTGTAATAATTTCTGAAAGCTAAAGATAAAAAATTCTTGAAAGCAGCTGGAGGAAAATGGTGCATTACTTATAGAGGAATACCAATTCAAATGACAGCAAATTTCTGATCTGAAACAATAGAGAACAGAAATAGCAAAATTTTTCACATTACTGAAAAGAACTATAAACTGTGAATTCTATATATGGCAAAAATACCCTTCAGAAATGATGGGAAATAATGACAATCTCAGAAAAACTAAGAAAACTTGTTGCTAGCAATGCTACCTGAAAGAATGGCTTAAAAAGTGCTTTAAACAGAAAGGAAATGAAAACAGAAGGCTGGGACTTCAGAAAGGATAAAAGAACAAGGGGATAGATAAAATTAAGGGTAAGTATAATACACTATTATAGTAAGCATGAGTTTCATAAATCATATTTGCAGGTTGAAGCAAAATTGATCATACTATCTGAGGTGATGTTCAACATTATGCAGAGAAAATACTTAAAATTGTATTTTCAAAGTAGAGAGGGAAAAGTAATTTAAATGGAAGTGAAATTTCTATACTTCACTAGAAGTGGTAAAACATCCATACTAGAAGATGATGGTGATAAATTATATATGCATACTGCAATATCTAGAGCAGATACTAAGAAATCTATAGAAAGAAACATACTTAAAAACACTACAAATCATGTGGAATCCCAAAAATATATCCAGATAACCCATAGGGAGGTAAAAACAAAAACAAAAACATGAAACAGAAGAATTGGAAACAGAGGAAACAAACAAAAAACAAATAATAGCAGACTTAAACCCTAACATATCAATAATTACTCCAAATGTAAATACAACCAAACTTCATTTCTCGAACATCTCCCATTTTGAACAATTCCGAGTAATTCGGTTCTCAACCACGTTGTTCACACAAAAAATGTCTCATTTAAACTTTGGTTCCTGAAACTAACAACCCTTTCAAGCTGATACCTCAGCATGACAAAAAGCGTCTCTCCGGCAACAAACAAAGGAGAGAATGCTTTGTTGCTGGCGAAATCAAAGATTAGCGCAATTTTAAAACATGAAGAGGTCATCAAGAGTGCTATGGTTGCTAAGGGTGTGAAAGAGACAATGATCACAGACAACTGAAGAGGCAGAAAAACTGTTGTTGAGTTGGAGAAATAAAAAGCAGTTAGCATTACGGAGGCAGTGATGTATGAGCAAGCAAAGATGCTGCATGCTGACCTGAAAGACATCCCTCGACCCAGTGCTGAAAGTGATTCGTTTAAGGCTAGTGGGGGGTGGTTCGATAAATCTAAGAAAATATGTGTTTATTTATAGATTAAACAGTGCATTAGACATGTACTGCATATAAGAAAAGTTAAAATGGAATCATTTTGGGGTATGAAACTGGTTAATTCAATTTACATTATTTCTAATTGGAAAAAATGACTCAATTTTCAAACAAATAGCTTCTCACACAGCCTTCCAGAACAAATTAAGTTCAAGAACCAATACTCCACTGTAGTCTAAATAACCAATTATAAGAGATTAGAAGAGTAGTTTTTTAAACGACCTAACAATGTGCCGTCCCACACAAATAACATCACTTTGAATACAATGACAAAGGTAGATTGAAAGCCAAAGTATGGAAAAAATACATATCATTTAAATATTAATAATTTTTAAAAGCAAGAGTGGCTCCATTACTATCAGATAAAGTGGACTTCAGAGCAAGTAAAACTACTAATAATTTTAGTAAGACAAAGATATTACATAATGATCAACCCACCAGAAGATATGACAATGCTAAATGTGTACACATCAAATGATAAAGCCTCAAAATACAAGAAGCAAAAACTGATAGAGATAAAAAGAAAATAGACAAATCCACAATGATAGAGACTTGGCAACACCACATTCTTAACAACTGATAGAACTACTACACAGAAAATCAGCAAGGCTACAAAAGAACTGTCTGTCTGGTGTGGCTCAGTGCTTAAGAGTTGACCCATTAACCAAGAGGTCACTGGTTCCATTCCCAGTCAGGTCACATGCGAAGGTTTCAGGCTCGATCCCCAGTGGGGGACATGCAGGAGGCAGCCAATCAATGATTCTCTCTCATTATTGAAGTTTCTATCGCTCTCTCCCTTCCTTTCTGAAATCAATTTTTTAAAAAATTTTTAAATGCACAGAACCGAATGAAAATAAAAATACAACATATAAGAATATGTGGGACACAGCCAAAGTAGTGCCAAAAGGTAAATGGATAGCACTAAATTTTTACATCAGAATAAAGGAAAGGTCTCAAATCAATAGTCCAAAAGACATGAACAAACATTTCACCAAAGACACTATACAAGTGGAAAATAAGGACATGATGGATGTCCAGCATCATTAGCCATTAGAGAAATGCACATTTAAATCATAATAAACTATCACTATACACCTATCAGAATATCAGAAACAAAAAATAGTAATAACACCAAATGCTGGCAAGGATGTGCAACTGGGAACACTGGCAAGAACTGCTGATAGGGATCTAAAATGGTAGAGTTGCTCTGGAACAGTTTGGCAGTTTTTTATAAAATGTATAGCTATCAGCAACTGCACTCTTGGGCATTTATTCCAGAGAAAATGAGTTCACAAAAACACCTGTTCATAGCAGTTTATACGTAACAGCCAAAAACTAGAAGTAACTCAGTTGTCCCTCTTCAATGCATAAATGGTTAAAGAAACTGTGGTAAATCCATACCATAGAATACTTCTCCACAATAAAAAGGAAAAAACTACTAATACACACAACTCAGATTAATCTCCAGGGAGTTCTGCTGAGTGAAAAAGGGCAATCCCAAAAGGACACATACTGTATGACCTTATTTATATAACATTCCTCAAAATTATAGAAATGTAGAACAGAATTGTGCATGAACAAGTGAGGGAGTGAAGAGGTGGATATGGCTATAAAAGGGCAACAAGAGATACTTGTAATGGGAGAGTTTTGTATCTTGATTGTATCAATGTCAATCCTGGTTGTGATATCCTACTACAGTTTTGCAAGATCCTACTCTTGGGAGTAACTGGATAAATGGACACGAGATCTATTAGGTCTGACAACTAACTGCATGTGAGTCCACAATTATCTCAAAATAGTAAAAAAAACTTTAAAAGCCAATAGAAAAGAACTTCCATTTTCAGAAATTATTCATGATAGCTAATCTGTCATGTGATGTCCACTTCTGTAAGTATAACCAAATCCAACAAGCCAAAAAACAGCCAAAAGAAATATATCAGGCCGAAATCGGTTTGGCTCAGTGGATAGAGCGTCGGCCTGCGGACTGAAGGGTCCCGGGTTCGATCCCGGTCAGGGGCATGTACCTGGGTTGCAGGCACTTCCCCAGTGGGGGATGTGCAGGAGGCAACTGATCGATGTTTCTCTCTCATCGATGTTTCTAACTTTCTATCTCTCTCTTCCTCTCTGTAAAAAAATCAATAAAATATGTATTTTTTTTTAAAAAGTGCCTCAACTAATGACAAGTGATTCTTCCTATTCTTAAGGAATCTAAGTGTCCTTACTCATCTTTGTTAACACCCAAATGCCCAGTGCCTAACAGTACATATTTATTCAGTGTGACACTTATCAACTCACATCTCAGTATTCATTTATCCTGTCATGAGTTCCTAGCAAACAGGTGATTATACCCATCTTCTAGAATTAGAAATGTCAGAGCTGACCTAAGAAATAACAATCCCAACTATAAGATAGAACCAGTTTGAAGAAGACAAAACACTAACCATTAATAAATTGGTCAACTTTCAAATCACTCTAAGACTAACCGAATGATTAATCATACTAGAATTACAAAAAGATAACTCTCAGTTCTATTATGTCCTACATTCATTTGGTTTCTGGTCTTGAAGGCTTAATATCAAAGAAAATTATAATCTAAACAAAGTTCCACTGTGCCCTCCTTCGGAGTCAAAATCTTAAATAATTGATTCAATACTAAAAATCCAAATGAACAGACTGGTAAATTCTGGTGCTAGTCACTTTGGAAACTCTTAATTCCCAAATCTTCATCTTAACAAATGGTGAAACTGGGGACAAGAATTATGCAAGCTGACGAAAGTAGGCAGCAGACCCTAAAATTCAGGTCCTTCAGTTTTCTCATCTGTTCTTCCCAGTATATCACACAGCCTCCCAAACAAACCAGCCTTTTGAGCACCCAGGCTGAGAAAACACTGAAGCCTATTAACTATGTTAATGGCATATGTGCTTACAGCTATTTTTTCAAGTTAGAGCAGTAAGTTCCCTAGGGATCAGTCCACATTCTCTTCCCCTAACACCCCTACAACCAATAGGAGAACTTAAGAAAATATGTGAAGTGGTCATAGAAAACCAAAAAACTGTGTGGTAAAATCCATGCCATCTAAGCCTAACCAATCCAGAGGCTCTAAAGCTTTTTTTTTTTCCTCCCCAACGTACTCCTATCATTACACCTCTACCCAAGAGTAAGTAAACTAAACTACATAACAAAATTATGGAGTCCACAGGTTAAAAAGTACACAGCTACATTGACCCTCACAGAGTTAATGACCCCCCCAAAAAGTAAAGTACTATCGTTCTAGCTCCACTACCAGCCAATCTATAATGAAAATAAAGATGTTCTGCTATGAAATAAGTTAATAATACACTGCACCCTGTACCGTTTTCAAGGAATCAAGAATGCAAATTTACCTATTTTACTTTCCTATAATAAAAACCAAGACTAAATCAAGAAGGTGAATGACTCCTGCAAATATAGGATATTATGTAGCATAAACTATGGCTACTTTTATAAACATTCAGAGTGAATTAAATTAGTATTCACATAGCCTCATAATTAGTCACATCAGTAAAACCAAAAAAATTGCCAATTTTTCCAATTGACACTTCACAGTATATATAATTAAGCAACTGTTATCTTAGGAAAACACATGTGAACATATTTTCAATTAAGACTTTGCATGTTGAAGAATTTCTGCCTTCAATACCATGTCTAAAAAGAGTACTAGAACATCAAAATAACTTAAAAATCACCAAAACCAATCC
Source organism: Myotis davidii (assembly GCF_000327345.1). Lineage (NCBI taxonomy): Eukaryota > Metazoa > Chordata > Mammalia > Chiroptera > Vespertilionidae > Myotis > Myotis davidii. Next base: position 168,068 of record NW_006284850.1, read on the forward strand.
CCTCACCAACATCTCACTACCTAAATAACAAAGAACAACTCTCAAACACAAGACAATTCAATATAAAAAGTACTAATATTTTCATATAGCAAGCAGTAACATCAGCAAAGCATTTTAACAATTTGTATACAGTATAATCTCATTTGTTTAGTTAAAAAAAATACAACAGTGTATTCTTATATATGTGTTGAAATAGGAAGTTAGCCAATAAACCTTCTATTAGTGACTACCTGAGAATAGGAACTAAATTACTGGGAGTTAGTGTGGGAGGGAGATTTCCTTTTCACTATAACATCCTTTATGTAATTTACAATTTTGTGCTATGCATAAGTACACTATATTAAAAAAAAACTTCATTAAGTTATTTCAAATGTCAAAGACAGGATCATGGCTGCCATTAGGATATTAGCAGTGAGGATAGAGAGAAAAACAGATTAGAGATTTAAGATGGAGAAATGACAAGATATCTTGACTATTAGGACTTGATAAGTTAAGAAAAAGAGGAGTCAAGAATGACTCTCCAAGGTTTCTGGCAAAGGTAGTGGTAACTGCCACTTACTAAGATAAGGAACGTCAGAGGCAATGATAAATTCAGTTTACATATATTCAGCTTAAGGTACCTTCAAAATACCCAAAGTAATCAAGTGGTAATCAAGCATACTCAGTGATATGCCAATGGTAACCAGCTGGGAGCAGAGTAACTAAAGAAGACCTAGAACAAAATCTCTTTGCAACGACTAAGACAGGGGTGGACAAACTTTTTGACTCGAGGGCCACAATGGGTTCTTAAACTGGACCGGAGGGCCGGAACAAAAGCATGGATGGAGTGTTTGTGTGAACTAATATAAATTCAAAGTAAACATCATTACATAAAAGGGTATGGTCTTTATTCATTTCAAATGGGCCAGATCTGGCCCACGGGCCGTAGTTTGCCCACGGCTGGACTAAGATGTGATCAGAGAGAGAAAACCAAAGTAGTGAGATGTTATGAAAGCCAAAAAAAAACCTTTTCAAAAGATTTCAAATTTGCTTCATCTCCCTCCCTCATTCCTAAACTACAGCCTTAATTTAAATCTAATTGTCTTTTCCAAGATGATAATAACATGTATCATGTAGTAAACACTGTCCATGCCAGGCTCAATTCCAGGAACTTTTATATATTTTTTCTTAACATAAAATGCAATAGCCTGCCAGAAATCTATTACCACTTCAATTTTACAGATGAGAAAACTGAGCCTCTGAACGATGAAATAATCTGCCCAAGTATCACAAATCTAGTAAGTGGCAGAAGCAGAATTCCACTCTAAAATCCAAGTGTTGCTACCTATCCATCAATATTTCATAAGTAGGTTCCTTTCCCCTCCACTTTATCCTTCTCACTATAGCCAATAATATTCCCATAAAACCTACTTCTGGTCATGTCACTTGCCCTGATTAGAGTTGAATTCGATGACTCCCCAAAACATTCTATGGCCCACAGTGGTGGAGCCTTCTTCACATGCTCAGTTACCTCCTCTCAATCCCAGAGACACCTACACTCTACCCACACTAAAATATTCACAATTCCTCAAACACCCTTTAATTTCATACCTGCAACTCTCTGTCCTTTATCCTCTTGCTACACTTCTCATGTTTGATAAGCAAGACAAATGTTATATCTTTGTGTAATTCCCCTCACCCACTTCTCCAGTCAACATTTAATTCCAAATATTGGGAATTGTGTGGAGAGTTTAAATTACTCATAATCAAAAGTTCTTAAATGTCTTAACTGCTCATCTTTAAAAGCTCACAGCACATTGCACATGCCTTAATTCGTGTACTTACTGTATCATATGATCATTCGGTCTGTCCATCTCGCTCCAGAATACAGGGACAAAGGCCAGGTCTTACTTGTTGCCCCAGGATTTGACACAGTCCCTCACTCACAGGAGGTAACAGCAAACATTTCACAAATCAATCAAGCAAAGCAAGAGCTTTTCTAGTTCTCATTCTGATACTTGAAAATTAAAAAAACAAAACATGTTTTGTTTTAAATATGTTTTTATTGATTTTAGAGAGAAGGGAGAGGGAGATAGAAACATCGATGAGAGAAACATCAACATCAATTGGCTGCCTATCTTCCATTGCTCTAAATTAAAATAAGTTAGATGTCCTTACATAACTCTTTTTTTTGTCACTGCTGTTAATCCTCACCTGAGGATATTTTTCCCACTGATTTTTAGAGAGTGGAAGGGACAGAAAGAGGGGGGAGAGAGAGAGATACATCGATTGGTTGCCTCCCATGTGTGCTCTGACAGGGCCAGGGATCCAATTTACAACCTATGTACTCGACAGGGAATTGAACCCGTGACCTTTGGGTGCTCAGGCTAGCGCTCTATCACTGAACAACACTGGCCAGGGCCATAATACTCTTAACTATAACAAAACCCAACCTTCTTCTTGAGAATGAACTTAGTATCATTTGTTTATTCTAATGCAGACAAAATACTACCAGACAAAACTACAAGAATACATTCACAACAGAATGACACCAACAGTTTTAGTAATGTAGAGAAGCAGAGAAAAGATAGACTAAAACAGGTAATGATAATAAAAAGCTTGTAGAAGAAAGTGGCAAAGAGCCCACAAATTAGTTGAGAAACCTAAAACTATCTAAATAAGGGATTACTCCCACTCTTCCAGGTTATAATTCTTAATTAGGTCCCAAATGTCAGCCTGGGCCAAATCAGGCCCAAAAGTAAAGTCATCAAGAAATAGATGCTAGCCCTAACTGGTTTGGTTCAGTGGATAGAGCATCAGCCTGCGGGGACTCAAGGGTCCCAGATTCAATTACAGTCAAGGGCATGTACCTTGGTTGTGGACAACATCCCCAGTAGGAGGTGTGCAGGAGGCAGCGGATTGATGTTTCTCTCTCATCGATGTTTCTAACTCTATCCCTCTCCCTTCTTCTTTGTAAAAAATCAATAAAACATATTTTTAAAAAAGAAATAGATGCTAAAGATCAAAATGAAGGAGTACAGTGACTTTCACAGTCACCTAAAATGCAAAGAAATAGGACATAATAAGGATACATCTCTACTTCATTCACTCCTATCTCCACTGAAGGACTATCAGGTACAGAAATATCACAACTTGACAAGTCCTTTACAGGTATCTGTAACTATGCACACTAGAGCCTGGTGCATGAAATTCGTGCGGGGGGGGAGGGGGTCCCCTCAGCCCAGCCTGCAGCCACTCCAATCCAGGACCCCTCGGGAGATATCCGACTGCCGGTTTAGGCGAAATCCCAGGGATTGGGCCTAAACCGGCAGTCGGACATCCCTCTAACAATCCAGGACTGATGGCTGCTAACTGCTCACCTGCCTGATCGCTGCCAGCCTAGTCGCCCCTCACTGACCCCCCCCACGCCAGCCTAATCACACCCAACTGCCTCCCCTGCCATCCCGGTTGCCCCCAACTGCTGCCCCTGCCAACCTGGTTGTCCGTCACGCCTCCCCCTCCCCGCCGCCGGCCTGGTCGCCCCACGCACCCTGCTGTTCAGTCGTTTAGTTGTCCCTCACTAACCTCCCTGCCGGCCTGATCGCAGGCAGCCATCTTGTGAGGGTGTGAGGGTTAATTTGCATATTACCTCTTTATTATATAGGACTAGAGGCCCGGTGCACAAAAATTTGTGCACTCGGTGGGGAA
>NW_006284850.1:172449-175827 GCF_000327345.1 Myotis davidii
TCAGAGGCCTGCAGCGGCAGGCGGGGAATGCTGGGGTCCTCCGTCACTGAAGCAAGCAAGCCTCATGTTCACTTTAAGCTGCCTGGCGCCGGGCGCCATCTTGGCTGGCAGTTAATTTGCATATCGCCCTGATTAGCCAATGGGAAGGGTAGCGGTCATATGCTAATTACCATGTTTCTCTTTTATTAGATAGGATTAGTATAAAATCCATCTCTAGTCAAACGAAATATAATTATGATGTACTATCAGTGTACTTATTGTATCATTTTTTTAAGTAATACATGTCTATAGTTAATTTTAAAAAAAACAAACATAAAAAACCAAGCAGCACAGAAATCTATGAAGTATAAAGTTTGAAATTTCCTCCCCTCCTCCTCACTGGAAAGGGTTTTGTACTCCAAGATGTCCATTATTTACTTCTTAAGTATCCTTCCAAAACTGTCAGAGAATTTAAATTGACTCATGAACACTCATTCAAGAATCCCAAGGTAAGAACCCATAACAAAAATAAATATTACTAGCCCTAACCAGTTTGATTCAGTGGATAGAGCGTCAGCCTGCGGACTGAAGGGTCCCAGGTTTGATTCTGGTCAAGGCTAGCCCTAGAGTGTGATTCAGTGGATAGAGCGTCAGCCTGCGGACTGAAGGGTCCCAGGTTTGATTCCGGTCAAGGGCATGTACCTTGGTTGTGGGCACATCCCCAGTAGGGGGTGTGCAGGAGGCAGCTGATCGATGTGTCTCTCTCATCGATGTTTCTAACTCTCTATCCCTCTCCCTTCCTCTCTGTAAAAAATCAATAAAATATATTTTAAAAATAATAAATAAATATTACTATAAAATGAGATCAGAGAGGGACAGAACACACAGCACATCATCCTGTGAATATCTAAAAGCTAATATCTAGCTTTAAACTATATTTTCCTTAAAAAAAAAAAAAAAAGATTTCCTACTAATATTGAAATCAAGAAACATCACCTCCAAAAAACACAATCAAGAAACAATCCTATCAATAAAAGCCAATTTAGGGTAGAAATTTAAACCTCAACTTACAGCTTAAAACTGCCCAAAGAGTAAAGTAATTAACAGAAAATGGACCCACCTCTAGCACAACCCATCCAGGGAAAGATGGTCCAAATCATAAGAGTCCCCAGGTATGAGGACCTAGCAGTTCAGGTCTTTTTTGTCTCTGCTGGGTGTGGTGTTCAAAGTGCATAATTTGTTAAAACATATACCTGGATAAATGGAACAGGCTGTTTGTAAATTAAGCTAGCGCAGAAACCATTCTGCAATATATCACAAATGTGAACACCCCCCATTTAACTCACAAGTGTATTGTAAAAATTTAATGAAATAATTTAGTTTTAAATGTCTGACACAGAACATGTTACATGATATAAATTCTTATTAAATCTTTTAAGGGGAGAAAAATACATCAGAATACAGTGGGTCTCAAGTGCTTTAGTTAATTTTAGCTTAGCAGCTATCAGTTCACTTTTAAAGTCAATTCTAAAATTCTAATCATCTAATTCTAGTTAACTTTTGAAATTCCCAAATCAGGAATATACAGTACAGGAACAGTTAAATCTAAAAATGAGAGACTCTAGGATATGAGCCAGAATGGCACTCTGTAAATGCAACGCTTCCTTTACCTTTACCTCAGGCAGCCCTGGAATATAGTAGGTAGCATATGGGGTGTTAGAAGTTTTCATCAGGGAAATAAATGATGTTCAAGTTATTGTGGCTTGGCAGAAAGATTATAAAGCCACCTCCACCTTTGCAGTAACAGGGTCTAAGAATCAGCAAACTGAGGGATCCTAAAACTCTCCAGAGTGCACATGTAATGTGGTCTAGGAGTCCCATTCAGCCCTGTGTTCCACCAGTGCTTTTGTACATGCTTGCTAATCATGTTTTTACGGATGGCAAAAAAAAAAGTCCTTCCAACTGGTAACTTGTTAAATTGATCTTTTCATCAACTTTCAGGATACTTCACCACTGATACTTCTGTCACTGACGTTCCTATGTTAGTCATCCTTATACTTATCACACCTTTCTTAGGGAACTGTGTTTTCAATGCAGATGAGGAATCTGTGTTTCCTTCATATTCCCTGCATACAAGACTTGCACTTAGTGTACATTCAAATATTTGTTGCTCTAATTTATAACGTCAACAAATTACAAACCAATATGGAAAACTGATACAATGATATGTGAAGCTTCGGTATGAGTACAGAAGACTGTCAATTATGCATTCATTAAATAAATTCCATTAATTAACTAGTCTACAAATAAATACATGTGGGCCTTAAATAACTTAACCACCATTTCAATTCTTAGACAATCTGGTGGGTGTTTTTGTAACATAAATTAGCTCTCTGGATACCACATTTCAAAAATATTATAAATAATGCAGTGTTATCAGTCATTAACATCAATTTCAAAGAGCTCAAGGAATTACAATGGGGGTCAAAGTAAACTTACCAAAAACCTTTTCAAACCTGCAAAATTAATACTGGTACTATATAAATTAAAAACTAAATGTTACATAATCAAGTCAAAAGAAGATTTTTTTACTCTGTGGCTAGCCAAGCATTTAACTTTCATATTGGTTTAGAGCAGGGGTGAGCAAACTTTTTGACTTGAGGGCCACAATGGGTTCTTAAACTGGACCGGAGGGCTGGAACAAAAGCATGGATGGAGTGTTTGTGTGAACTAATATAAATTCAAAGTAAACATCATTACATAAAAGGGTATGGTCTTTTTTTTTTTTAGAGTTTTATTCTTCAAACGGGCTGGATCCGGCCCGCAGGCATAATTTGCCCACGGCTGGTTTAGAGTCTCTCCACTTAACCACCTAAGTCACAAAAATTCATCGCGCAGGCAGTTTTTCTGTACAACTTATCTAGAGGTGGCAATCAAATGTTCCCTAATCATTTCAATTTGTAATTGATTCTACAGAAAGAACTATCCAGAGAAAAAGAAAGCCAGAACTTAAAAAGTATATGTGTGCGTGTGTACACATTTATATTTATACTAGAGGCCCGGTGCAGATTCGTGTGTGTGTGTGTGTGTGTGTGTGTGTGTGTGTACACGCATTTATATTTATACTAGAGGCCCGGTGCAGATTCATGCACACTGAATCTCCGACATCCCCCAAGGGGTCCTGGAGTATGAGAGGGCACTCTGCAAAGTTGCTGTCGCTCGGCAGCTCCTGCATTGAGTGTCTGCCCCCTGTGGTCATCGCACATAATAGCTACTGGCCAGTTAGCCAGTTGCTTAGGCTTTTATATAGATACTAGAGGCCCGGTGCACAAAAATTGGTGCACTCGGGGGGGAGGGGGGTCCCTCAGCCCGGCCTGTGCCCTCTAGCAGTCTGGGACC
>NW_006284850.1:176103-180132 GCF_000327345.1 Myotis davidii
GGATGTCTGGAAAGAGGTCTGGAAGGTCTCGTGGTCTAATTAGCATATTATCCTATTATTAGTATAGATAGATTCGTTCCTGCAGCTCTAATTGGTGTGCCTGGATACGCAAACATTTTCTGTAATCTCTTATTACCAGGGATATATCAAAATTTTAGCAAACGTGTACTAACTGCATGAGACTCTGTCCAGGTAAACAACAATGATTATAACTGCTTAGAAGACAACTTTCCAAACTAGAAAATACTTTTTAAAACTCATCAAATTAAAGACCTAACTTTCAAACACAAAGCATGACATTCTGTGGTTGTAACCCAAACACTAACTTTCTTTCGCACTGGAAATATATCTCTTTAAATCCCAATAATCAAAAAACACACATAATACAGAATAATTTTAAACATCATTAATCCAAATATTATAATTTTTAAAAGCCACCTCTAGAACTGACCTAATAATCTTCCCATATCATCTACATGCAAATATAAAAATAACTTCAAAATGAACAACTATGTATTTTAGCAATAGTTCCCCAGCCCTGAAAGGTGAAAACAGTGAAGGATTAAGAAATAAAAATTGCCAGTTATAAAAATAATCACATAGATGTAAATTACAGCATAAAGAATAGAGTTAATAGTATTTAATAACGATACATGGTGCCAGATGAGTAGTAGACTTATCAAAGTGCTCACTTCATAAGATTTTTAAATGTCTAATCACTTTGTTGTACACCTGAAACTAATACTGTGCTGTCAAATGTAAGTGAAAAATAAATTTAAAATTTTTAAAGTATAGTAAAATAAAGCCATAATGGCATTTAAAAATATTCCCCAGGCATTTAGCATACTATTACCATAAATATGCTCTATAATATTACCATATTTATACTCTTACTGTATTTATGCTATATATTACTCGATATTATACTTTAACTCAAACCCTTATCCAACTGAAAACAAGATTAACCAGTTTTCAAATACTTAAAAAATGATCATAGTTAATTTGTTAAATGTTTCCATTCTTAATTACTTTTGAGTAACTCCACTGTAATGTAAAAAAGAATTTGAATCTTGAAATCTTATATTACCAAAAGATTAATGATCAGCATTAGTTTAAAGAGCAAAGTGGTCAGGATCATGCTCTGATTAAGCAACCACTCACTGTTTACAATCCTTTAAAAATATTTTAAAGATATTAGTACAAAAATAATATGCTGTATTACTAATTTATTTTTTAACCCAAAACCCTAAGCAGTATATATAAAATGGCAAATGTAAAAACAAAAATTCTTTCAATGACTCTAATATAAACGAATCTTACAAAATATACACAGACTAAGAAAAATCAGCAGTTTGGATAAAATATCCTCACACCTAGAAAAGGAACATACAAATTCAGGGGCAAGTAAGAGACACTTATTAAAGGTTTTAAACTTTTCAAAGCTTTTAAGTCAAGTGTTATCTTTTTTTTAAACCTACAAATTTAAATTTAAGAACTTGATAAAAAAAATTTTAAAACAAGTAGTAATAGCTAAGTTTCTGTCAGAAAGAAGAAACAGTGTGGTGCAGACTAAATTTGTCTGGGGAGGAGGTAATGACAAGAATCCTAGCTAAAAGAGAATTGTGGGAGTTATTCAATTTCATTATTTGACCTCGGCTAAGTAGCCTGAACCTACCCTGACAAAGAAAAGCCAACTCTTGTTTTTAATACTTTCAGAGAATAAGAATTCTGAAACCAACATAGTTCAACATGCCACAAAAACAAAACAAAACAAAAAAACTGTTTCTCAGGACTATTCAAAAGATGGAGGAAACTAAATAATTCAACACTTCCTATAGGACTCCAGCTCATTCAGTCTATTCAGAATCCAACTCAAAACACATGGTGCAAAGGTTATATAATGTCAAGCTTTACATTACACATTTCACTGGTGTATTCAAGCTCACAAAGATGCAACCAAGAACTGCATGAAGCTGCAAGCACAGACTCTAGAATGTTTTATTTTAATATTAAGACTAATGAATCTTGACCAAAATAGGTAGGACCTCACAAGCACTGAGTCTGAACTAATGAAGATTTTTCTTTAGCTCAACAAAGTACTTAGTAGTTCATCAAATTACCCAGTATTTTATGAAGCCTTCATTCTTCCCCAAAAAGATAATGAAGCTTTGCAAGTTTCTCATTTTTAAGATGTCACTGTATTCAAACATCAAGAAAGTAACACACACATTCACAAAAAATATTAGAAAATGTTCAGTTCTTTAAAATTTAAATTCAATAGTACATAATAAATTCAAGGCTCAATATTACAATCTGAAATCCAATGTTATGCACCATCCATCTAAATGTGAGCATTCTGAGATACGAAATCTTCAACTAGCATTTTACACATCAGTCACATAAAACATCAGATCCATTTATTTCTTCATTACTGTAAACAAAAGCAACCGATTTGGCCAAACTTTTCCAAATGAATTATCTTTGCAAACAGTTATTGCAACCCTCTATTATTAGACCGGCATTATTCACTCCAAAATAAAACAATGCTTCTTAAATTTAAATTACTCTGTTTAATCTTTTGGAATGACAACGTCGACAGTTAGCTAAGTATTTTTAAATAAAATATTTTAAATACTCAGATTGAAAAATTTTTTTCAAGGCTTAAATCACTGATGCTTAAAATCATTTCAGAGCTCGTCAGTGTTCATTTTTCCAGCGATAATGAAGCCAATTAATACCTACACAGTCAGTTTAATTCAAGTTATCTGTATGGGTCAAAGGAACTGGACTTACTGAAAAGGATTATTTCTGTTTAGCTTTCTGGTCATTATGACTGAAACCCTTTATATGTAGTTAGTTTGAAACAAAAACAAAAGCGTAATAACAGATAAAAGGAATTGGTGACTCTCCTAAACCAAACTACAGACAAAAATTCAGGACAACTAAATAAATTTTAAAAAACTAAAATAAAACCCTCAAGAATAAAATGCTAGGCTTTAGTCATTTCAAACTTTCTTGTCAACTGCAACAATAAAGCTAGATGTCAAATGCAAAGCCACCGATTTCAAATAGGAAAAGAAATGTCTAATGGCAACACCTATCTCACACACTCCCAAGTTTCACGGTCCCAATTAAGAAGAAAGAACACAAATATTATTTCAATTCGGTTTTGCTCAGGAGACACAAACTGATGTAGGCAGATGGAGACTCCACAGCCTTTGTTCAATAGCTTACGGAAGGTTAACTAAATGTGCTACAGGTTGATAAGCATTTACCAGGCTTATGAATGTTGCTTCCAAGCTTGAGAAAGGTACAAGAATTCAATATGCAAATCATCTCGGATCATTTGTATTGAATACCACCGAGCTACACACTCCGAAAGACAGGCCTATTCATCGCTACTATTTATTTCCATGTTTACCTCTCCTCCCTCCCCTAAGTACCCACAACTTTGCACACAAATAAACAGAAACTACACCCCGAGCCCCCCCCCTCCTCTCCGGCCTCCCCTGTCAGACACACAGGAAACGAGGTTCCAGGAAGAGAACACATTCACAGAGAACTGCAGGATTTCCAGAGCAGAAAGAGCCAAAAAGTAAACAAGTCACCTAACTTCAGGTGAAAACACAGAGCAATCGAGATGCATGTCAACGGCCTCATGCAAACTCCTCACCGCCCTCAACTACGTGCAACTTCCCCCTTCTGGAAGCGGGGCGACAGGAAAGCCCAAAGCCTTGGGTTGCCAGCAGATCTCCCGAACCAGCCCACCTGCAGGAAAGGAGTCAAAACCAGGGAGGCGAGCCAGTGGGAAATTGGGGGGAAATGTGCACACCTTTCCGATCCCTGCACCCGAACAGACACCTCGGAGACCGTCGGTCTGAGCCCCGCAAAAGCTGGAGGAGCGGCAGTTCTGCCGACGCACTTCGGCTCGGCCCCGAAGCGCTACGGTCCCCGCTCCTCCGGCTCCGAGCGGAGGGCGATTTCGCCCGGGAGCCGGCGAGGGAGCCGGCGAGCAGAGGCAGGAAATAG
>NW_006284850.1:181525-193242 GCF_000327345.1 Myotis davidii
CCCCGGGCCGGGCCTACGCTCTCTGCCCCGATCCTCTCGGTCGCGCCGAAAGTGAAGGGGGAAAGGCTCCCTGACCCCCGGCCGGAGGGAATGAAGAGTCACCCACCAGACCACGGCCCCCCGCCGCCGAAGGTCTGTTGGCGGCACTTTGGGGCCCGATGGGCTTGCCACCTGCGTTTTATCTGTGGTTCGTTCCGGTTTTGTAAGAAAAAGCGGCGGCGAGAACTTGTTAAGCGGGATCTCCAGAGTGTTGGTTTCTGTGACTGTGATCTCTGTGGGGCCTGCATGGAAGAGTTGGGGCTACTTGTGGACGGGTCAGAGGGAAAGCAGAATTAAGATCCTAATCGTAGTTTGCAACCCAGAAAAGCCTTTACCACCACCCCACCATGCCTTAGACAACAGGAACACTTTCTTGTCCTGACCGTGTCTCCGATACAAATGAGAATTCACTGCTAGTCTGGTTTTCCATCCGTAGTGTAATCAGAAAAAGCAAACGTGCCTTCCATCCATTACTTTTCGAAAGACATTTAATAAGATATGTCTCGTATAATAGATCTGTTACAGGGCACACCTCTTGTCTTCAGGGAAAGGAAAAGATTCATTAGTGGACATATGAATTTATAAACGTGGGCCCATAAATGTCAGTAACATAACCAATACAGAATATATCTTTAACTTGGATTTCAAAGTAAAAGGAAGACAATTCAATGCTGACTCAGTTATCCTAGCAGTATTCAGTGAGAAGCTATGGAAATCCCAACTGATTTTGCACACGGACACAGTTTTAAATTGTTCCCCAGTGACTAGTAACTAGACTAACAAACTGTAGTTTTATATGGATTATATTTCATGTTTAATTACTTTCTTTGAAACACCTCTTCCATTCTTTATGGTGTTCCATTTTATTTGAATGAGTGAGTATAGAGGGCTGAATATCTTCTACAGCTAAATTAACACATGCATTGTTAATTTGTCACAAGTAATGACCTTCAAAGCCGGGGAGGTTTTGACAGCACTCTCTCCCCTCAACACACACACACACACACACACACACTTGCACAACCAGAGATACAAATTCTGCCATTATTTGGCTGTCTTCCTGGAGTTGATGGTTCTTGACTAAGGCCCTTTTCAAGGATTATAAAGCTACCCACTCCCAACCACTCAAAACCTTTCCCAACACACAGTCATTACTAGCTAACAGCAGGAAAATTTCATTGAGTGTATGCAGTAGGTAGGTTGGACTCGAGCAGACCTGGATCAAATCCTTACTCTGCAAAGGTGGCGTGACCTTGGGAAAGTTACTTCCCTCTAAGCCAAAACTGTCTAGCACAACTAGATATCCGTCCTCCATCATGAAGTATGAGACAATTTTTATACAATAACAAGTCCTAGCACTGTAATTTCTTAGATATCAAACAGTTTATACCCCAGCCGACATGGCTCAGTGGTTGAGCATCGACTTACGAACTAGGAGGTCACGGTTCGATTCCTGGTCAGAGTATACGCCCAGATTGTGGGCTCCATCCCCGTTCGGGCATGCGGGAGGCAGCCGGTCAATGATTCTCATTGATGTTTCTCTCTCCCTCTCTGAAAGCAATAAAGATATATATATTTTTTTAAATAGTTTATCATCTGTCAAATAAATGCACTTAAAATAGGTATGAAGGTTTAGGTCCTCACTGGAGAAAGAAATGGGAAATGGGATAAATGATTTTATAATTATTTCTATGAAAAGTGAATCTGAAAACCCATATAGTAGGCAGAGTGGTCGAATCAAAGGATTGTGGATTGTGGAATCATACAGGTCTAGGTTTGAATCCTAACTCTACTACTTGATAGCTGAGTGACTTTCAAGAAGTTAGTCTACTTTGAGCTGCAGTTCCCTCATCTGTTAAAAAGAAAATATAGCCACTTGACAGCACTATTTTGAAGATTAAATGCTATAAGGTAAGTAAAGTGCCAGACATATAATGCACTCAAAGACCTCAAGAAAATAGGAAGGTTGGAATTTCTAAAATCTTAGCTTTCACATTCTGGCTTCTAAATGTATCAATCACCACTCTACCAATCACTTCCTCTATCTCTCCCCAACTTCTGCATGAGCCCAACACTTAGGTGGTCCTAATCTATTTTTTTGGGGGGGGGGGGGGGAGGAGGGAGGGCATATAACCCAACATTGCTACATCTCTCCATTATTGTGAAATTAAAGTTTTATCACCTAGTACTGATTCTTGTTTCATAATTCTAACTTAATACACTAGGAACTGGGGAGAGTAATTTGAATTTACCAAGTTGATAAGATTAATATATACATGATAAGTCAATATTTTAAAATTATATAAAATTTGTATCATGCTGAGGGCATATAACCCAACATTGCTACATCTCTCCATTATTGTGAAATTAAAGTTTTATCACCTAGTACTGATTCTTGTTTCATAATTCTAACTTAATACACTAGGAACTGGGGAGAGTAATTTGAATTTACCAAGTTGATAAGATTAATATATACATGATAAGTCAATATTTTAAAATTATATAAAATTTGTATCATGCTGAGTGGTATGGACTAATCAGTGCATGGACTAATTAGTACATAATTTGTAACACTATCATGTTAATACTTATGTAAGTACCATCAATATTAGAGAAGCAGCCCTTCAATTACTAGGAAATAAATTTAACTTCCTTTTAAACAACTAAATACTTAACCTGAAGCATGTAGGAATATGTAGTTCATTTAAATTGTTAGTGCCACATAAACCTATGCAGATAATAAAAGTCACATAACAGAGTCATGATTTATCTAGTCTTATAAATAGGACTATACTTATTGTTAGGTCTGATCAAATAATTAAATTGGTGACCCTAACACTTACCCTTTATATTAGCATCAAAAATATGTTTTAAAAAGTGTACTAGCTCTTATACTTACCAGTGTCTTAAAGATTGTCCAATTGATGTCCAAACACATGGATGTTAAATACAGTATAGGGTAAGGGTTAGTGGGGGAGACAGCCAAATACAGATTATTATGGACTTATTACAAAAACTTCAGTTGTCCAAATCGTTTTGGGACTTAGGAAGAAGTCAAGACACCCACACCCACCGGGAGCCTAGACTTCCACCCTCAGGAGGCTACATGTAATGAGGCACTTCAAATCCCCACCATGCCACTACCACACTGGGGAGCCTGGGCTGCCACCTCCACCAGTAATGAGGCACCACTCCCCCTTCTTGCTGAGTTGGTGCCAGAGGAAGCCTCGCTAGTGGAGAGTCAGGACATTCATGGCTGCCCAGGGGTAACAAGGCCAGCACTGGATGTGTCATTGGAAACAATGTGGGGAGCAGTAATGAGGCATTCCTACACCTCCCAGCCAGGGTGGTATCCATGGAGGCCTAAACTCCCATCCACACCCAGCAGTAACAAGGAGACCCTCCCCCTCCACCAGGGTCGGCCGAGGTTGGGTCGGGAACCTGGACTTCTGCCTAGCAGTACAAGGCAATGCTTTTCCCTTTCCTCATCAGTGATGTCAGAAAGGGCTGGAACACAAGACTTAGATAAGATCCAGGGTCTCATAACATAATTCCCAAAATGTCCGGATCTCAATAAAAAAATCACTCATACCAACAATCAGAATAATCCCAAATTGATTTCGAGAAGACAATCAACAGATGCAAATACTAAGATGAATCCGATGTTCAAATGATCTGACAAGGATTTTAAAGCAGTCATTATAAAAGTGTTTCCATGGGCGATTATAAACCCATTTGAAACTAATGAAAACCTAGAAAGTCTCAGCAGAGAAATAGGAAGTTTCAGAAAATAATCCATATACAAAGAAGAACCAAGTGGAAATTTTATAACTAAAAAATACAATAACCCAAATTAAAAACTCAGTGTATGGGCTCAACATCAGAATGGAAGGAATAGAGGAAAGAATCAGTGAACTTCCAGACAGAACAATAGAAATTACCCAATCTGAACAGAAAATAAATAAATAAAATAACGAACAGAGCCTCAGGGATCTGTGGGACTATAACAAGATATAACACTTGTGTTATCAGAGTTGCAGAAGGAAAAGGCCCAAAAAGTATACAAAGAAATAATGGCTGAAAACTTCCCAAATTCACATGGTCCCTGTCCTAACCTCTTAAGAGAGCTGTATAAATAAATTCTATACTATAATATAGAGTGATTGATGAGTGCTATAAGCTTTGCCCAAATTTCTGTGGATGCTCATAAAAGAGGCATCTTTTTTGTGTGTGTTTTTTTCAGAGAGGACGGGAGAAGGAGAGAGAGATGGAAACATCAATGATGAGAGAGAATCATTGGTTGGCTGCCTCCTGCACGCCCCACACTGAGGATCGAGCTTGCAACCTGGGCATGTACCTTGTCTGGGAATTAACCGTGACTTCCTGGTTCATAGGTCAACGCTCAACCACTGAGCCATGCTGGACGGGCAGAAGAGGCATCTTTATCAACTAGAGCAACCAGATAGAGCTCCTAAAGAATTGAAGATGAGCCCTAACTGGTTTGGCTCAGTGGAAAGAGCATCAGCCTGCAGACTAAAAGGTTTCAGGTTCGATTCTGGTCAAAGGCATGTACCTTGGTTGCGGGCACATCCCCAGTAGGGTGTGTGCAGGAGGCAGCTGATCGATGTTTCTAACTCTCTATCCCTCTCCTTTCCTCTCTGTAAAAAAATCAATAAAATATATTTTTTAAAAAAGAATAGAAGATGACTTGGTAGGAACTGGAGGGTGAATGTAGGGGTGTGTGTGTTCTGGGGAGAGGCAGCAACACATCTGCAAAAGCTCAGAAGACTAAGCATAGAGAGTTCTGGTAAATTCAAGAAGTTGAGTATGGCTATGACCAAAAGGGAAGGGGAGGATTGGGAGTTGAAGTTGGAAAATTAGGCAGTACCATGAGGAGCATAGAAAGGCATGCTAAAGAAGCGTACCAATGGTTATACTGATTTTAGGCATGGAAATAATAACTGCAGGGTTGCTATGATGTTAGCGCTGCTGCTTTAAACAGAAGATTTCCTTTCACCTGGGGTCAGCAGCTGGCACCAAGCTCAATAAATGTTGGCTGACTGATCTAGCCCTTTTGCTAGACCAGGAGTCGGAAAACTGTGACCTACAGGCTAAATCCAGCCCGCCACCTGTATCCGCACAACCATTTCATCACACATTAAAATTACATGAAATTCAAGTTTTGGTGCCCATAAATAAAGTTACATTGGAATACAGTCATGCTCATTCGTTTATGTATTATCTATGGCTACTTGCACAAAACAACACAGTTGAATAGTTGCAACAGAGAATGTATTTGACGCTCTCATCGCTTCACATGGCTGTTTAGAGCCCTACAAATCACAGTGATGCTCTTATAACTTGGCAGTGTTTCAAGTCCCACGCATATAACACCATGACATTTTTTTAATTACAAGTACATCCCTATTATGTCAAAACAGAAAAAAAAAAGGAAAATGGACTTCAAATGTCATGCTTTAAAAGCATAGCGGAGTGTGGATTGTTTTATCAATTTTGATAGCAAAGCATTTATTATGCAATAACACCACAGTTTCGCTAAAAGAATACAATCTATGTCAACATTATCAGACTACACTCATCACAATATTCCCAACTGATGGGAAAGCAACAGTGAGAACAATTAGAGAATTTAGAGCAGAGTATTTCATCACTGCAGAATTTCCTCACAAATATAAAAAATGAAAGTGAGGCTACAATCGAAGTCATTTTCTGAGTAGCTCATTTCTTAGCCTAACAGGGAAAGCTCTTTCATTAAATTGTTTGAGTACAACAGTAATGTGTCCAGAGAAATAAAGACTATTAGCCTTGCAGCTAGAACAGTATTTGAAGAGTGGAGGATTTTGGGAGCAACATCAAGAGTCCATTAAACAAGGCAATTAACTGAATGGTTTTCCTTGGCTCTTCATGAGTTAACAGAATCCTAATAGTAAATTGTTTATTTAAGGATTAAATGCCTTGTTTGGAGTGACTGAAGAATTAGCTTATGTGAATAGTCTGTATGAAACACTACAGGGGAAAATATTTTCAAAGAAGGTGAAAAAGCACTGATTTGGTACAACATGAAGTGGAATCTGCTAAGATGTGTTACAATTGATGGTAATAAAAATATGTAAAAAGTAGAAAAACACCTTGAACAAATTGCAAAGCTTGTAGAAATGTAAGATGTTTAAACCCAATGGCTGTGGGTTGTATTATTCATCAGTAATTATTTTGTGGTAATATTTGAACTTATCGTGTGTTATTGAACCAGTAATGTCAATGGTAATTTCGTTTATTCTCATGGACTTAACCATCTTCAGTTCTGTGACTTTATCAAAAGCAGAAACTGGATATACCGACTTGCCAAACCACACAGCAGTTCAACGTCTGTAGCAGTTCAATGTCTGTAGCAGTGGCAAAGTTCTACTGTGGTTCTTTTGAGCTCAAGACCAAAATTGAAAAATTTGAATAAGAAGAACAGCGTTCAATCACTGTTATCAAACTGTGAATGGCTTTGGAAATTAGCTTCTGCTGGAAACTTGTTTAATGAATTACTCCATTAACAAGGTAAAACAACACTTATACATGAAATTTACACAGTAGTGAAGTCATTTTAATGACAACTAACACTGTTTTAATTACAAGTAATCTCAATCCTCTTTATACCCTTTTGTGCTCTCAAAAGTTAAAATAAGAGAATTATCCATTCATATACAAATTTGCAGCAGATATATTTTTCCAGCTCAAACTGCAGTTCCAAGCAGCATTTTTCAGACCGCAATACAAGTGCAAGGGAAATTTTCATATTTCAAAATTCATTTAACTGTGCAATTGAGGAGTTTCTACCTGTCAATTGGAGGTGATTAATCTGGATTGTAATGACATACTAAAAGGCAAATATCAAGAGAAGAATCTAATAGGATTCTATAAATGCCTTCCATGCAACAAATATGCTCAATTAAAATCATATGCACATTGATGTCAGTGTTTGGCAGTGCCTATCTGTATAGAAAGACATTTTCAAAAATGAAATACATAAAATCCCATTACAGATTAGCACTAACAGATGAACAGATGCAAGCTAATCTGATGATAGGGAATTCTAATTTTGAACCCTAATTAAGCAACATGTAGTCCAAAAACAAAGAATTCCATTCTTCTCATTAGTAGACCTGTATTACCTAAAGTTGTACTCAATTATTGCTGTTAGATTTTTAACTTCATCAATAAGATATTTGTGGAAATTATTTTCTCTCTTGTTATATAAAGACCTACATAATATCTTTGCTTTTGCCTCTTGGCCTGCAAAATCTAAAATATTTACTATCTGGACTTTTACAGAAAAAATTTGCCAAACTTTGACCTAACTAATTGGTTCCATGGGGGTTTACAGTTCAAAATGATATATTGTGCCTGGCCGCGTGGCTCAGTGGTTGAGCGCTGACCTATGAACCAAGAGGTCACAGTTCAGGAGGTCACCTTTCGACTCCCGGTCAGGGCACACGCTCAGGTTGTGGGCTTGACTCCCAGGGTGGGGCGTGCAGAAGGCAGCCGATCAGTGATTCTCTCTCGTCATTGATGTTTCTATCTCTCTCCTCTCCTCTCTGAAATCAATAAAAAAAATATATATTTTAAAAATGATATATTGCTATTTGACCCTAGTGTGTCCTAACTTCTCACAAAAATCCCCTCAAATACAGAAAAAAAAGACAAGATTTCACAATCTCAAAGATTAAAAATGACAGTTACCCTAAGACTTGGATCTGGTAAAACTGTTAATTATGAGGCAGTTCGTCCTAAACGGGTGGATCAAGATCACAGTCATGGTTTACCTTGGCTTCGTTTCCTCAAAGACACTGACTGAAAAAGGTAGGGAGCCCCTTATTTATGGTCCACACCATACCCCCTGGAGACCCAATATCTATCTGTCTCCCAACTCAGATTGGCACCTAAACCAAGAGATGGCAGTTTCTCTGCCCTTGAAGGGCTGTTCATCAGAATACTGATCTCTACCACCAACCGCACTCCATATCCCCCAGACCTCTTCATGTCCTATTTGTCTAGGCAGATAGATAAAATAAGTGAGAGTGAAATAGAGAGATTGGCAGGATAAGGGGGGCGGGAAGACTTAGATTTAAAGAGTGCAGTTCCCATAACCATAGCTGGCTTCATGGGGGTGGGACCGGTGCAGTTTGCACAGGGCCCCATGATAACAAAGACCTCATACTTGGTTTAATGATCTGCTGTCACCGTCTTGAAATTCTTAATTTTTTAACAAGGGACCCCAGATTCTCATTTTGAATATAACTTGTCTGCAAATTATGTAGCTGGTCCTACCCAAGACTTGAAGGAAAGGCCAATAACTTGAACTTCCCCTAGAGAAGTCTGTTTGAGAACTGTATTGTGTTATGTATCACATCCTATCCTATATAATAAAAGCCTAAGTGGCATCACACATGACATCATCACAAGATGGCTGCCACAAGATGGCTGCCACAAGATGGATGGCAGGGGAGGGCAGTTGTGGGCAAATGGGCCAGCAGGGGAGGGCAGTTGTGGGTGATCGAGCTGGCATGGGAGGGCAGTTTGGGGCAACCAGGCTGGGGGGGGGGGGGCAGTTGCAGGCGAGATCAGGCCAGCAGGGGAGAGCAGTTAGGGGTGATCAGGCAGGCAGGCAGGCAGGCAGGTGAGCAGTTAAGGAGCCAGCGGTCCCAGATTGCGAGAAGGCTGTCCCCAATTGGAGAGGGTACAGGCTGAGCTGAGGGGACACCCCTGCCCCCTGGTACATGAATTTCATGAAAGGTTCAAAAGGTGAAGTCAGACAGCTACACACTCAAGATGAAGATTTTGCCACTACCATAGACAGATGTTGGGTTCAGGGGTAACCGACTCAATCACCTGTAGACAGATTGAGCCCACGGAAACCTTGTCTTAATTGAGGGTAAGGAGAATAATCAATGCTGAGTTAGGGAATGAGGAAAATCAGAATGGGAGGAAATGAGAACTTTTCTTCACTAGGGTCCAGTCCAGGAGAAAATTTTAGAAACCTGTTTACATCCTTAAAGCTTCTGTAAAAAAAAAAAACAAACACACACACAAAACAGAAGGAATGAAGGAGTTGTATTGAGAGGCAAATCCAATGGGATGAGATGAAAAGAGAGATGGACAGAATAAGAAAAATGAGCAAGTAGTTTAAAAAAGTAGAAATAAGATTAAGCTACACATTGGAGACAGTAAAGAGGAAAAATTATCTGGCAGAAAATTAAACTCAGTGTCAAGAACAAAGCTGATGCTAAGAAATTGAATGGAGTTAAAAAGGCAGAGCTGGAAACAATGAGAGAGAAGATGATAGCTGTGGAGAAAGAGTGAAGAAACTAGAGAACCAACATATGGATAATTTATGTTCCTAAAAAAAGGAACAAAGGCAAATGCAAGAAACATAATAAAAATAAAATAAAACAGACATTTTCCTCAGTTTGTTAGGGGCAAAAATAGAATATTGGGGACGAGCTACAAATATAAGAAATATTAATCATGCTCTGTTACCCATGATGGTTCTGTTCTGATTAGACAGAGCGCATGAAAGAGTGAAGAAAATATAGAGCATCAAATAGGAGAGAGATGGGCAGGGAGAGCCTTATTTAATTCTCATTACATGCCTGTCATTCCTACTTCCCCAAGTAATCTTTGTCCGTCTACCCAATATAAGCAGCTGGATTATGGGGGCTGCAGAGCAGATTTTTGTGGATGGCCTGCTGCTCTCCCATGCTGCCGGCAGGATTGAAATAAACGGTCATATATGACTCAACCCTGCTCTGCTTAATTGGCTCAAGTAGTGACAGGCAGCCCAGGCGCCTTGGTTGTCTGGTTACATGTTGAGGAACAGTTTTTTTTTGATTGAAGAGCTCACTGTGTTGTAGGCAAAGTCAATAAAAAGGGGCCCTACAGCTAGACAAATCCTGGCAGAAGTTTTAAGCTACAATATTAAAGTGTCCATAATTGTTCAGGCAAAAAAATATGAAATCAGATTGCTCAGGTAAAAAACAAACATCAGACTGTCGACTTCTCTTTTCTAGAATTTTAGAGAGAAAAATTTGTGACCCCAAAATGTAATATACATCTGAGTTGTCTTTCAGGTGCAAAGATGTCAGAAAAACACTCCCTGGTATTTATGGGATCATAAATATATCAACTTCTTGAAAAAATTGGTTTACAATATTTTTCACCAACCAAGAGATGAAGTTAAAAAAAAAAGCTTAAGAATAAAGTCATGGAGAGAGCAGTATGAAGCCAAAATAGGAGCACATCTAAATTATTGCACCATATCTAATTATAAAGCTAAATCTGAATCTCAATTTTTTACTCAAGTTAGATACTGGAGTCAGCACCGGTTTGGCTCAGTGGATAGAGCGTCGGCTTGAGGACTCAAGGGTCCCGGGGTCGATTCCGGTCAAGGGCATGTACCTTGGTTGCGGGCACATCCCCGGTGGGGGGTGTGCAGGAGGCAGCTGATCGATGTTTCTCTCTCATCGATGTTTCTAACTGTCTATTCCTCTCCCTTCCTCTCTGTAAAAAATCAATAAAATATATTTTTAAAAAAAGTTAGATACTGGATTTTTAAAATAATAATAAAACTGTATGAATCTAAAACCCAAGTTAACATTTTCATGGGTTAGAATGGTATATGAGGTAAAGATAAAGTGTGCAGAATTCTGTAACTAAAAAGCATGATTCAAAATAT
Organism: Myotis davidii; assembly: GCF_000327345.1. Lineage (NCBI taxonomy): Eukaryota > Metazoa > Chordata > Mammalia > Chiroptera > Vespertilionidae > Myotis > Myotis davidii. The sequence continues at coordinate 192,306 of NW_006284850.1, forward strand.
GACATTTCACTCTGGATCCATCAGTTAGATAAAAGTAAGTTAAAGAAAGCTTTTGAAAAACTTAAAGCTCTGTGCCAGGTAATATGTTTACTGTATCAATTCAGGAAATAGGTGTAGTAACAAGTACCAGTTTCTCCTTCCCCAAGGTAGCTGCTTTCAACTAGTAGACTAAAATGCTTTCTCAAACAATGGAGGAGATAAAAACTAAACTGAAAATAAAGAAAATGGCAGTGAAATGTTAGTAAATGTCACAGAACAAAATGGCATAAAACCAAAGATTTTATAATTTAACAATGTAAATTCTTCTTAAAAGACTTGGTTGAGTCCGGCTATCATGGCTCAGTGTTTGAGCATCCATATATGAACCTGGAAGTCATGGTTCAATTCTTGATCAGGGCATATGACTAGTTGTGGGCTCGATCCCCAGTGGAGGCCTGCAGCAGCCAGCTGATCAATGATTCTCCCTCATCACTAATGTTTCTATCTCTCTCTCCCTCTCCCTTCCTCTCTGAAATCTATCTATATCTATATCTATATCTATATCTATATCTATATCTATATCTATATCTATATCTATATCATCTATATCTATATCTATACCTATATACTGTACTGGCCAAAAACATTGCACAAACCATCTGACATGCCTTGGGTGAAAGCTGAGCCTTGGCGCTCACACCGACAACATCCGCGGGCACCAGGCATGTGTGGGGGCGAGCGTGTGTGCACACGTCTGGCTCCCACTCTGTGTGAGCACTGGACCCAATCACACACCTCTTTTTCTGTTTGCCCTCGGTTTTCTGGCCGGTTATGGCTCATGGTTCTCAGCCAAAATATGGATGTGTCCATTGGAACCCACGTTTCCCAGGCAGGGAAGGCGCGTGATCGGGGGACGTGGGAATGGGCACCGCCCAGGGGGGCAGGCGCTTCCCTCCTG
>NW_006284850.1:196362-198297 GCF_000327345.1 Myotis davidii
TTTTTTCTGATTGGTCAGTTTCTATGCCAATCAGCATCTCTGGACCTATCAATGGGCCTGATTAGAGAGGTGGGCTGATCGGCAGCCTCAGCAGAGGCCTGAGAGGAAGAGAGGTGCAGCTGCTGGCCAGGCCCAGAGCAATAGAGAGAGGCAAGTGCTGATCAACAACTGTTATGGAGGCTACGAATCAGACCCTGATTTTCTCTCCATGCCTCTCTTTGGTCCTGATCCGCAGCCCCCTTGGCAGCCAGTGCTGGGCCAGGGCGCCCACAGTGGTGGCAGTCAGTTGAGCCTTTGGTCGTTTTGGATGTTATGGACCCTGGGTTTTTATATATTAGGATTAGAGGCCCAGTGCATGCATTTGTGCACCAATGGGGTCCCTTGGCCTGGCCTGCGGGCTTGGGCTGCAACTGGCTCTCTGACATCCCCTGAGGGGTCCTGGATTGCGAGAGGGTGCAGGCCAGGCCGAGGGACACCACCAGTGCATGATGGGGCCGGGAAGGGACGAGGGAGGTTGGCCAGCTGGGGAGGGTCCTCAGGAGGGCTCCAGGGCATGTCCGGCCCACATCACTCAGTCCTGATCAGCCGGACCCCAGCGGCAAGCTAACCTGCCAGTCGGAACGTCTGTGCCTGGTGGTCAGTGCACATCATAATGAGCCATTGAGCAGCCTTAGCATATCGTTACCATACTACGCTTTGATTAGTTGAACGGACGACTGGGCACTTAGCATATTAGGCTTTTATTATATAGGATATCCTATATAATAAAAGCATAGTATGCAAATTGTCTCCTCAATCAGGAGTTCGTCCAGGAGGTCTACCAGGGGCTGGGACCAGCAGCGGAAAGGGAGGGAGGCCCTGGCCAGCAGCCGGCAGCCGCTAGGAACCCTACCAGTGCACGTATTATTTTTTAAAGAGGGACATTTGAACACAGACATGCACAGAGGGAAGACATATGAGGACACACTAGGGAAGATGGTCATGTGAGCAGAACAATGCTTCTAGAAGCCAAGGGTCACCAAAGATTGCCAGCAATCACCAGAAACTAGGAGAGGCAAGGAAGGATTTTCATCTGGGTTTCGGCCAGAAAGGCTGCTTTGTGGGGGCTCTGCCACACCAGGCCTTGGGTTCAGCAAGACTCTTCTTCCATCTGTAAAAGGAGGGGCTCTTTCTAGAGCAGTGGTTTTCATAAGCCCCCACATCACCCCATCTCACCCCCAGTTGCATCCTTGGGCTCTCCTTTTGTGGAATTGGGGGTGAGGGTGGCTTTGGAAAGAAAGGGCATTCAGACTCCACTGGGCTATGGACCCACAGGTCTGTGTCAACAGAAGTAGTTGTGCTGTTATCACATGTATTTCTTGTCTAAAATCCTCTGTATTAGAATAGCTGCTCCCAAGCCAGAGCCAGGAACCTGGGGAGTTTAAACAATTCTGTATTCCAGGGCCTACTTCTGGGGACCACTCATTTGTCCCTTTGGCAAGTTCCTCCATGGATCCTGGTGGATCCTGGAGCGCTGGCTCTTAATGGTCAGTGATTCTAAACAAGGCGTTTGGCCCAGTGGCGTGGCTCAGCGGTTAAGCATCAACTTATGAACCAAGAGTTCACGGTTCAATTCACAGTCAGGGCACATGCCCAGGTTGTGGGCTCAATCCCTTCCCTGTGTGGGGCGTGCAGGAGGCAGCCAATTCTTTCTCATCATTGATGTTTCTATCTCTGTCTCCTTCTCCCTTCCTCTCTGAAATCAATAAAAATATAAAAAATAAACAAGGCCTTTGGTGATGGTGGTTGGGGGTGGTGGCGGCTGGAATTGTGCTTCTTGCTTGTGCATAAATTAAACAGAGTGACACAATGGGAACCCTGAAAAGCCTCTAAATCTAGGCCTCCTCTGAGGTAGAATCCCAAGGAACCTTAAACCATTTGTTTTTACAGACAGGA
>NW_006284850.1:198351-202912 GCF_000327345.1 Myotis davidii
TGTGCGCAGATGGGGGAAATGTCATTGTGAGGATGAATGTGCTGATCCCCACCCAGCAGGGCCAATGAGTATTATTAATAACAAGGGCAGCCGTGACTCCAACCATGGAACCATCCCTGTGCTTGGTCTCATGCGAAGGAATCTACACCTCACAACTACCCTGTGAGATGTGGGCTGTCACTGCTTTGACAGGTGAGGAAACAGGCTCTGAGACACCCCCCGCCCTCCCAGGTCACAGTGGGAGGAAGTGTCAGTGGTGACAGGACTGTGTCCTAGCCAGCAGCAGCTCCAGCCAAGGCCCATAAGAGAAACCTCTGAGGCCTGGTGTCGGGCCTGTGCTCTCATCACTCGCCTCGGATGGTTGCAAAGGGTGTCTTGAGGCCTTGGCATCTAGTACAGAACTTGAAAAATTATTTATTTATTTATTTATTTATTTGTTTGTTTATTTATTTATTTATTTATGTATTTATGTATTTATTTATCTTTATTGTTGACAGTGTTTACATAGGTTCCTCCTTTCCCCCCATTAACCTCTTCCAGCCCACTCCTGTTCCCTCCCCAAGTGCTCACAACCCCATTGTGTGAAAAAAGATTTTTCAACTTTATATAGTGGAATGGTTTCTTTGAAAACTACTTGATAGGTAAATCCAATCTAGAAATCCAGAGTTCAGCCACTGTGGTGTACTCCACCCAGGCCCCCAGAAAACCCGGTGACTTTGGCATGGGAAGAACCAGGCAGGATTCTGGGGTGGTGTGGCGGGGTTGTGGAGAGATTGGTGGTGGCGGGGGCGGCGCGTGTCACTCCTGGGTTAGTCAGGATCAGGCAGGGCCCAGATGCAGGCCCATCTGAACTGGGCACCACCTTCCCACCCTCCTCTCTGGCCAGGCCCTAGAAGGCCTGGGCAGCTGCGCGCAGGATAAGAAACACTGACACCATCTTTCATTGACTTGCTTTTATTCTTTGTAGATGAGGGTCACAATAGCAAAGACTTCAGCAGCCACCCTTGTTGCTTGCTTTCCTAAAGTCATTGGGTTGTCCATAGGGACCCAAGTTCAACAGTCACAGTTCCATGATGATGTGGATCCACAGCCGGTGACAGGGGCTGGGCAGGGTGGCTCACAGGAACATCATCAGCTGTAACTCCTTTTGATATTCATCGGGGATTCTCCCCAGGGGGGAGTCGATCATCCGGACGGTGTTTCTTGCGAAAAGTTTGAATTCATACTCAATCAGCTGCTCCCAAAATCCATTATTGGGACGTATCACCGGACGGCACGCCCTGGTCCAGATGTGTGCTTCGTGCAGCGTGAGCGCGTGGTATTTCATCAGGTAGGCCATGCACACGGTGGAGGAGCGGCTGATGCCCGCGTGGCAGTGCACCAGCGTGCGGCCCTGGCACAGCGCCACTACGTGGACATAGTCCGCGATGGCATCGAAGAAATAGCCGATGCGCGCTCTGGGGGAGTCGTGCACCGGTATCTTCACGTATTGAATATTGTCAATGAATGTATTGACAATTTCCACCGAGATATTGATGACTGTGGTGATACGGTGGGTGGTAAGCAGGTACCTGTTGTTAGCGGCCATGGCATTACCTATGTAGAGGTTGCTTGTCAGTTGGGACAGTCCACGACTCCTGAAGGGCTGTGGGAGGGCCTCGGTTGGCACGGCACGTGGTGGCGGCGGCGGCGGCGGCCTTGGCGGTGGTGATGGTGATGGATCCTCAGGCAGTGGTGGTGGTCGCGGTGGTGTTGCCATTGAGGCGGCTGGCAAGGTGTCTCTGGGCCGGTTTGGGGGCACCCTTCCCACTGCAGTGCTGCGAAGCCTCTGGCAGGGGTCTGATGGACCGCAGACAAGTTACTGGTTATAACCCCTCCTGCCCCCAAGCGTCACAATTCCCTCTCTGCCTACGCCACTGGTTTCCGTGGCAACGGCAGTTAGCCACGTGGAGGACTTGGCCTCCCAGCCAGGTCTTCAGAGAAACCCCTCCCTGCCCCAGAGCGTCACAGTCCCCTGCCACCAGCCCAGTGGTTCCCATGGCAACGCAGTTTGCCACAGGGAGGACTTGGCCTCCCAGCCAGGTCTTCAGAGAAACCCCAGATCTTTTCTTTTTTTCTTTTTCTTTTCCAGATTTTTTATTCTTAGCTTTCTTCATAGTCGTTTACTTTCCAACTCCAATTCTTTTTTTCTTTTTTTTTTTTTTTTACATTTCAATTACAGTAGACATTCAACATCCAAGGCCCAATTCTTACCTGACTTGATGTTTTAAAATGTTCTGTTACCGGATATCTATTTTTGTTTTACTTATTGGACCACACTGAGCACAATATGTATGAATGCTTCTGTTTTACTGGTGTTGCAGAACAAGATAAAGAAGGTCATATGGGCATGGGCTTTCCTTTGTAGAAAGATTTTTTAAAATAGTTTTTTTTTTTTTATTGATTTCAGAGAGAGGAAGGGAGAGGGAGGGAGAGATAGAAATATCAATGATGAGAGGGAATTATTGATCGGCTGCCTCCTGCACACTCTCCACTGGGGCTCAAGCCCACAACCCGGGCATGTGCCCCGACTGGGAATCAAACCGTGACCTCCTGGCTCATAGATTGATGCTCAACCACTGAGCCACACTGGCCAGGCTGGGCTTACACTTTTCTACAAAGGAGCAGTATCATATTTTAAGTTGGGGAACAGCATTTGGTTCATGTGATATGCTAATCTCTAGAAACCTGCAGTAAGATATGGGTTTGGCTGGGCTCTGTGGGCTGGCCTGACATCTCAGTTGATTGTAGCCATAGAAGCATGCTCCTGTTTATGAACACATCAGGACTGGTTTTAAGAGAATATTGCTAAGGGGCATAGCTAGCCCTTTATCTATGGCAAAGTTGGTCTGCAGTGGACAGTTGTGACTAACTTAGCTGTATCTCAGTCCATTTGTGCAGATGGCCCAAATGATTTATCACTTGATTTTACTTTATTACTTGAAACAACAGCTCAAATTATCTTGTCTACTTTCTTGAAAAAGAATGCCAATATGCTTTGTAAACTACAAATCATTCTGACCACCACTGATGCTTTCTCCCAGTAATGTTAAAAATTCTGGGGCAAGTCAATGCTACATTATAATTGGGCCAAAAGTGGATTTAAAAAAAATGTTACCTGAGGCTTACGTTTTCTCTCAGCTAAGCTTTTTGTAGAACTTGATTAAAGATTCAAAAGAGCTATAACCTAAACAAATCATTTTGCCGGACAGCTAATAGACGCATTACTTCACACTTGCTCCTCGTCATTTTGGGTTGTATGCAAAGGTGTACTGTGACTACAAACAAGGATAAAATAGATGCCAGTCTGCTTAGGAATGATCAAGGAAACGATAACCTCAAAACAGAACACACTTTTCTTTTTCTCAGTTGTTATAATCAGATTGTTTTTCATTATTTAAATTGTCAGGCCCCACAAGTCTGTCCAGAAGAAAACAAAACAACAATCCTGAATAAATAGAAAATTGTCTACTGGGGAGAGCTCAATTGGACTAAAATTATTTAAAAGGGTTTAATCTAACGTTTGAGATAGGCATCATGAGAGCTTTGTAATTTATGGGCTAATGTGAAACCCCATGAAAAAGCGTTAGGGTTATTTCATAAATATATGCTTCTTAAAGTTTAAAAATGTAGTAATATTAACCAAAATCATTTCATCCACTCTTCCCAAAGACAAGCATGACTTGTATTAAATAGGTGTATTTATTTATGTTTACATCTGATATTCATTCTGTGATGCCCTTCATCTGAGAGATGTTGGATATCATCCAACTCCACGATAGGGCTTTTGCTGGGTAGGTAAGTTGATCTTTCCTCTTCCTGAGTTTGGAAACAGGCCACTTTCCGATTCCCACTTGTCTCTGCTTTTCCTTATTATTTAGGGAAGAAGATGTGTAAAACACTTGCCCAAGGACACACTCTCTTCCTGCCACTGGGAGAAGACCTCCCATGTCAAGAACTAAGATAATGGTTAGGTTCCTCAATTCAGCAGTCAAGGCCCTTTCCCATCTGATCTAAGTCTGCTTTTCAAATTTCATGTATCCATTGATTCACCACATTTTTATTAAGAAGCTGGCGTGCCGGGCATTTTCACCTATATAAATCTTCAGTTCTGACCAAGCAAATCAAATGTTCTTGGTAAATACAAAATATCCATTCCTGTTTCCTTACCTCTGCTCACCCCATTCCTTTCTCGCTCCTGTCTGCTTCCTGAAGCCTATCCCAGCCTCAAGACTCAGCCTGAACAATTTTTTAAAAAGCATCCAGGCTGTGTCAGGTACAGTTCAGGCATTGTGTAGATCCAACACAACATACAGGCGCAGAAATCAAAGAGGTTACAGTTTGGTCAGAGCGATAGATAATCGTGAAAGAGTCCAGAAGAGAGGGTGATTCATTGTGTTATGTGTGTGTGTTTGAGGACTGGGGGCAGTAGGGGAGGGTTAAGAAATTCTACACAGAAAATATGACCCAGAACAAAGCTTTTGGTTCATTTGTTTGTTTTTATTATTTATTCTGTCCAAGT
>NW_006284850.1:202956-203593 GCF_000327345.1 Myotis davidii
GTAGCAGTGAGACGGAGGGGAGGCCACTCCACTGGCAGAATAGCAGTCCAAATTTTTGTTTTGAAAAATGTCTAACAGAGAAAGGTTGGAAGAATAGAACAATGAATACCCCTCTACCCTTCACCAATAATTCCTCTGTTGTTAACACTTCACCACCACATCCCTTTTTTCTTCCTATTTAGATATACAAACACACATATTTGTTTGCTTGTTTCTTTTGCTGAACCATTGCTTGTTAAATGGAGATACAGCAACACTTCAACCCTGCAGTACATATTTCCTCAGAACAAGTACAGTACATTTTCCTACATCACCACAATACATTGACTATACTCAGGAAATTTAACATTGACCTGACATTATTTTTTTTTATTTTATTTTATTTTTATTTTTTTTATTATTATTAAGGTATTACAAATGTGTCCTCAGCCCCCCAAGACCTGACATTATTATCTCTCTACATAATCCTATCTAATAAAAGAGACACATGGTAATTAGCCATACCTCCACTACCCTTCCCATTGGCTAATCAGGGCAATATGCAAATTAACTGCCAGCCAAGATGGCGGCTGGTAGCCAGGCAGCTTGAAGCTAACATGAGGCTTGCTTGCTTCAGTGACGGAGGACTCCAACATTC
>NW_006284850.1:204532-205025 GCF_000327345.1 Myotis davidii
CAGGGGGGCCGGCAGCCAGGCAGCTTGAAACTAACATGAGGCTTGCTTGCTTCAGTGACGGAGGACTCCAACGTTCCAGCCAGCCGCTGCCGGCCTCTGAGCTGCAACTCCAAGCAACTATGTAACATAGAAGCTAAACAAAACCCCAGAAACCTGCTTTAGTCCACCGGGCTTCAGTCAGCAGGATCGCAACATTGTAAACAAAGGCCAGAAATGAAAGCAGCAGAGGCCTAAGAGCTGGAGCCAAGCCCCAAAGCTAAAGCTGGCCCAGAGTAAAAAAAAAGAATAAGAGAGAAAGGAGCGATTGGGAGCTTCAGTCACTCGCCAACCTGAAAACGGCCCTCAGCCCCTCACCCAGACTGGCCAGGCACCCGAGTGGGGACCCTCACCCTGAAGGGGGCGTGACCAGCTGCAAACAGCCATCATCCCCTCATCCAGGCTGGCCAGGCACCTCAGCCGGACCCCCACCCTGCTCCGGGACACACTTCAGGCA
>NW_006284850.1:206180-210619 GCF_000327345.1 Myotis davidii
GCCCCAACGCCCCAATCGGCCATGCTCTGAGCCCAACCTGGGGCTGCACCTAGGGATGGGGCCTGCCCTCTGCCACCTGGGAGCAGGCCTAAGCCAGCAGGTCGTTATCTCCCAAGGGGTCCCAGACTGTGAGAGGGCACAGGCCGGGCTGAGGGACCCCCCCACCCCCCCGTGCACAAATTTTTGTGCACTGGGCTGTATTCTCTCTATATAAAAGGCTAATATGCAAAGTGTCCCCTCGGGAGTTCGACTGCAAGACTGGAAGTTCGATTGCTTGCTATGACCAGGGAGCAGTGCAGAAAATGGCAGGTGACCAGCGGTGGCAGGGTGCTGAGGGAGTGAGGGAAGGAGGAGGCAGGGAGACGGTAGGCAGGGAACCTGATCAGCCCTGATCACCGGCCAAGACCTAGGGACACTATCTGTGCACAAATTTTGTGCACCGGGCTGTTAGTTTAATATATAATCCATATTCAAAACTCACCAATCCTCCCAATAATGCTATCTGTACCTCATTTCCACCCCACCCTTACCCCTGTTTCATTCAGGATGGAATCAAGGATCACACGTTGCATTTAGTTGTCATGATTCTTTAGCATCTTTTAATTGGGAGCAGTTCCCAAGCCTGTTGTTTTGTTGTGCTTTGATTTGGTCTTCCTTGACACCGACATTTTTGAAGAATTGAGGTCAGTTTTGCAGATCATCTTTCTTTCTTTTAAATTTTTTAAATATATTTTTATTGATTTCAGAGAGGAAGGGAGAGGGAGAGAAAGATAGAAACATTAATGATGAGAGAGAATCGTTAATTGGCTGCCTCTTGCACGCCCCACACTGGGGGATCAAGCCTGCAACCCAGCCATCTGCCCTGACCTAGAATTGAACCATGACTTGCTGGCTCATAGGTCAATGTTCAGCCACTGAGCCATGCCAGCCGGGCAGAAGATCTTTCAATTTGGATACTTTTGATCATTCCTTCTGGATTAGATTCAGGTGAAATATTTTTGGCAAGAATATCGCCAGAGTGTGTCATTCCCAGTACATTGCATTGGAGGCATATGATATCTGTTTGTCCTATTAATGATGACAATAATTTTGACCACCTGGTTAAAGTAGCATTAGCTAGACTTCTACATTATAAAGGTAACTTTTCCTCTTTTTAACTAATAAGAAATATATAGGGTGGTCCTTTGAGTTTGTGAGAATATCTTTGGAATAGGACTTTGAAGGATGAATAGGAGTTTCCCAGGCAGACAAGAAGAGGAAAAGATTTTAGACAGGAAGGGAAGCACAGATAAAGGCACAAAGGTGTGAACTGGTGTCAGGAGGGCAGAGAACAATGATTCAGAATTACTAGAACACACCATGAGGTAGGAGTGTGGCAGGAGGAGTGGCTAGGGGAGCCAACGGCAGAGATCCCAGAGAGCCTTGCCCCAGGCCCTTGGGCTTGATCCTGTAGTCCATGGTGGCATACTGGAGCATTTTATGCAGGGAAATGGCATAATCAGAACTGATTTTTAGGAAGCTCATTTATAGCTACATGGATGGATTTGTGGCGGGAGTGGTGTTGGGGAGAGAAAGGCAAAACCTGAGGAAATGAGAGCTATCACAGTAGTTTAGGTGAGCAGTGATCCATCTATTGCAGACTCGTGTCTGACATGGAAGCTGGAGTTCATCTGCTCAAGTATACACATGGGCCAGGCCACATGAAGGAATGGAATATCAGTGCCTGGGGAGTTGGGTGCTTTTGAGGATGGACAGTGAAGGCAAGAGGCTGGGGATGTCGGTAATATGTTTACATTGAAGGGTAGTGGTGGCAAGAAAAACCTAAAGGAGTATGGGATGAGGGTACCAGAGAGCTGGTAGCTAAAAGGAGTTGCATGCTATGTTGTCTGATAGACAGGTAGGAGGGCATCCCCAGCTGCAGTCCCTAAGGCAGAGGTGGGAGTTGGCCTCCCCACTACTCAATTCAGAGTTGTATGTTTATTCCATTTCCACCTGGGAGTGAGTCAGATGCACCACTGTATAGAGCAGTGGTTCTCAACCTTCCTAATGCCGTGACCCTTTAATACAGTTCTTCATGTTGTGACCCCCAATTTCATTGTTACACATTGAACATAATTAAACCATAGTGATTCATCACAAAAACAACATGTAATTATATATGTGTTTTCCGATGGTCTTAGGTGACCCCTGTGAAAGGGTCGTCTGACCCCCAAAGGGGTCGCGACTCACAGGTTGAGAACCGCTGGTATAGAGCCAGCAGCAACCAGCTCTCTAGGACTTGTTGCTGGTTCCGTCTGGTCCTCTGTTTCTGGGCAGTGAGAGGAGACAGATGAATATGAATGTGGAAGTCTTTATTTTATTTTTAAAATATAATCTTATTGAATTCAGAGAGGAAGGGAGAGACAGAGAGACATCAATAATGAGAGAGAACCATGGCTACCTGCTGCAAACCCCCTACTGGGGATGGAGCCCACAACCTGGGCATGTGCCCTGCCTGACCAGGAATCAAACCCTGACCATCTGGTTCATAGGTCTAGGCTCAACCACTGAGCCATGCTGTCTGGGTGGAACTCAGTTTCTTTTTTTCCTTTTTAAAATATATTTTTATTGGTTTCAGAGAGAGAAAAGGAGAGAGAGAGAGAGAGAGAGAGAGAGAGAGAAACATCAATGGGGATCAAGCCTGCAACCCGGGCATGTGCCCTGACTGGGAATTGAACCTGGGATCCTTCAGTCCACAGGCTGACTATCCACTGAGCAAACTGGCTAGGGCAGTTTCTGAATTTGAGTGATGTCCAAGGTCCCTTGCAGTGCTAACATTTTTTAATTATATAGGTAATAGAAAATTGGAATTAAAACTAAACTCTTCTGATCTTGGTATAACTCATTAAATTTGCACTCAATTTTGTTTTAGATTAATGTCCTGATTATGTCCAAATTTATTTTACCCTGAGACATGCTAAGTTGTATGGAGCCTGACAGAAGCCTGCTGTTATGTTAATCAAAATTTTTCAATTTCTTCCTTATTTGCCGTCTTTAAAACTTTGTTAGTGTCTAAAACATTTCACCAAAGTGCTTCATTTCAGTGTTAACTCAGACACAAGTGATGATAATTATGTTCTAAAGTTTAGAAAATTATGCACAAATTATCAATTAAGCAAATGCTTCAACAGTTATATGCCTCATCAAGAGAAATTATGCAAACTCTGGGAGAATGACAATTTTACACAAGTTGTTTTTATTTATTACATTCCCTAAATTGTTGCGGATAATTTCCAATAACTTTATCAAAATATTGTACCATTTACATTCCAGATGAAACTTTGTGATCAGAGATTTTTCTCAAACGTGTTATAAAATGACACCTTTATGCCAATCCTCGGCACAGATGTGAAGTATGAAAAGTTTGTTAAACTTGACATAACTTGAATAGAACTCAGGTTTCCTACACATCTGCTTCCTCCTCAGTGCTCACTATGATAACACTATCACTGGGTGCCCACTCATCTGAGTTCAAGAAGCCTTGTAATTAATTCTGGTGTCATCTTTTTCCTCCACCATATCTGTTGCCAAGTTCCATTGACTCTCTCTGTGAGCTTTTTTTCTGAATCTGTCTTTTTCATTTTCAGTGAGTTTAAGTTCATATTCAGACAGCAGTAAAGCAATACAATGGCTTTAAAAGGCTGGATCTAAGTGATTAAAATCCAGTTCTCTTAAATTTGTTTGGGGCCTTTCCTCTATCCCATTCAGTTAAATAAAAGAAACTTTTATTGAGAACCTACTATATGCTAGACAATGTGCCAGATGCTGGAGGGTACAAAAAAAATTATGACACATGTTTCAGTCTCTTAAGAGGACAGATATCAAGACAATACACTATAGTTAAAAGCAGAGCAGAAAAGTATTTATGATCTAGAAAGAGGTTACAAGGAGGTGGCTTCAGACCAGTTTTGATGACTTGGAGGCAGGTCAGTGTTGGAAGGTTATTGTGGGCAAAGGAACAATTTGTGATAAGTTATGGAATTGGCTTCCTGGTAAGAGAGTGCACAGTATAACTTCTCTAGTCCAAATTGATAACATCAGTAAACATGATATAAAAGGAAAAATATAGCTGGACTTACAAGCCAGATAAACAACTGGACAGAAACTGAACACAGAAAAAAAAATTATGGGACATAAACCCTTCAGGTTTGTGCCCGGCCAGCGTGGCTCAGTGGTTGAATGATGACCTATGAACCAGGAGATCACGATTCGATTCCCGGTCAGGGCACATGCCTGGGTTGTGGGCTTGATTCCCAGTGTTGGGTGTGCAGGAGGCAGCAGATCGATGATGTTCCTCTCTCATCATTGATGTTTCACTCGCTCTCTCTCCCTTCCTTCATCTCTATCAATAAAACACATATTTTAAAAGAGGTTTTTTGGAAAAAAACACCCAGGATGAT